>NC_069145.1:62844344-62965653 GCF_943734635.1 Anopheles cruzii
AGTCACACAGACACCCCATTGAATCTGCGGCTCTGCGCACTGAACCATAAACATTGATGCACCTTCTATGTTTCTGATATGGCCTGAGGCCATGTATGGCTGACAGTGACCCCACCGTAGGGAACACACCCTGGTCGAGAGGGTTTTTTTGTCGGCATAAAAGGATGTCTAGCCAAACGTCAACAAAGCCGCACGGGGCCTGGGCTACGCACCGTAACGCCGTGCATGCATTTTTATGTGATCAAATAGCTTTAATATTTAATTTCCGTACGTGACTTTCGAAAATGGCCAACCCCGGTGGCACTGCCGACCCCCGTGGGTTTCATGCAAGCTGTGGGTAATTTTCAGGAAGTGAAATATTCGGTTTGTATGTCGCAAACTACTATTTCATTGAACCATCAATTTTTACTCGGCCTCGGGTTCGGGTTTGAGCCCGTGAAACCCGACCACTAGCATTTGCTTGATGACAAATGGTGATGAACTTGCTTCGTCTACTGCCTTTACTGACCAGGCAAGTGAGTTCGCTGCAGATAGTGCTGATGACTGTACGGCACACAGTTTGAAAGTTTCGGTTTTTTTGTCAGAGCACTAGGACTAGGCTCATGGCCTTCCAGTTGACTTCTGGTTAGTGGAGAGTTAGGCTTGGATTTGTGCGATGCGATGGAATGTCCGGCATTTGCCGTCCGGAACCCAGTGAGGATGAACTTATTCAACGAATTATAACTTCACCGTACGTGTGGGTCCATTTTATGCTATGCGAACAGCTACACTGATGACATTTTTTCGCTTTTGAACTTGAGCGGAGTCATGTGGAAAATTCTGTTTTAGGAAAAATTCGGATATTAAAAATATGAAAATGATTAAAACGTAGGCAATGCTGCTAAAAACTCCAACTAAAACAAAAGCAAATCCCCTCTTTTTCAATTCTGATTCCAAATATATTATTCTTGTAGGTACTATTGTTTCACATGACATTAGCTCCGAAAATCTCATAACAGTGTTGCTTTACGGCCAACGGTGGCCCCGATCGACAACGACTATCACCGATGTGCCGGCCAGCTTCATTTGAAATAATTGTGTTTAAACACACATCGCGAAATGTGGTCAAAACCGGCTCAAATCCTAGTCACCGATGCATCCGAAGCATGATCCAATTTTAATGCTCATTACCGGCGAGCAAATAAGTGGGCCGCAAGGGCCCCTCCGGTAAGCCATTTAGGGAAAGTTCAAGTGTTACTGGGCGCGCAGTGCGCAAAATGATGGGTTTATAAAATTAAACATCACATTAGTGTGTGTGTGTGTGTTCAATCAATTCTGGTTCAAATGGTCCGGAGGTGACACAAAAACCCCGACATCGGATGGCAATTACGGGGCATAATGCAGCAGAGTTGCGGGTTGGCTACCGTTGGTTTCCCCATTAGTGTTAGTGGAGACCCCTCATGCGTTGGATGGACTGGCCAGTTGAAGTAAGCAAACAAAACGACTATTGTGTGTGCCCTCACTGTACCTAATAGTATTGTTTCCCATCCGGCGTTTGCAGGACATTCATAATTGGAGATTCGAAGGTAATTAAACAACCCCAAGAGCTGCTTGTGCAAAGTATCGGCATTTTGGGATGGAGTTGCATCGAACTTGCGTCAGATTGAAGCCACCATTGCCAGTTGGGCATAGGCTGCCCAATTTATGATTTTTTAAATAAATTTTATGCCACCATTCGGTGGTAGTTAAAATATTTGAAACATTCCAAATGGAATCCCAATTGGAGCCTGGAATTAATAGCCCTGGAAGTCGAATTGAAAATTATTTAACGCTTAAAGTATTCAATAAGATATGGCACGAAACTGTAAGCTCATTAATTGATACTTGTAGCCCATGTGCGATTGTGTGTGCTTTTACTTTAATGAAAATTGATTGATCAGCGAGCACCGACCCGGCCCATGGCTGTAACACGGGAATTATTTCGATGCAGAAGGCGAAGCGACCTCAGCTAACAGACAATAATTCAATTTAAAACCGATCAAAACAGATTCATCGTCGGTCCTTCCAATTCGGACTCATTGTTACCCTTTAGAGCCTTTTTTGGATTTTATATCAATATTTTATGGAAATTAATTCTCAAATTATGCTCTAAATTAAATTTAAATCATTTTTATCCATAAATTGTCAAAGCCGACAATAAAGTTGTGAAAGTATTGCGTAACTGTTGTTCTTTAATGAACACAGAACAGCTACCGTAAAATAAGTTTAAATAACGTTTAAGCTTTTCAACAATGAATGGGTTCAAAAACCCGTTCCTCGGTCTATAATGCTATCAAAAATGAAATATTTCCCCCCAAAAAAAGGATCTTTCTACTCTTCACCTAAACGCGATGATTGAAGGTGTGATTTAATTAAATCAACTTCATATTTTGATGCTTGTTCAACTGTTTGTGGAAGTCGATCAGGTGTAAATCTGATTTCCGGTTTGTTTTGATAGAGAGCCCAACCGAGGCTAGAAATGGCGGTACGTATCACCGTATTGTGGCCACCATTCAAAAATGGTGGCTTCCTCCCTTCATTCAACGGCGGCGCTGTGGTTCCTCAATCAACCATCTGTCATTCACCGATGGCGCCGCATGATAAAAACCAGGCAAAAGAGCGCAATCCGTTTCCGGGTAACTAGATTGGTTTGGGGAACCTACACTCGCACACACACACACACACACACCTACCTGCGACACGTTTTGTTCCCGTTTTGTGGCCCGATAGTCCGACTTTTTGCCAATTCAAAAGAAAACATTCTGCCATATGTATTATGCTGGCGTCCAAGGTCACCCGCCGTGGGTACGGGCTGCCGGGAGTTTGGTGTCGAGTAAATCACTTCCGCACACACACACACGTCAAGCGGAAGGACACACGGACAGGGAACAAAGAGGGCCGAGTGGCAACACGCAACCACACAGGCCACGGGTGGGTTGACCAGCCGGGTGGCGCAGGACTCCACCCCGGCATCGCCGGCAGCCCTTTCGTGACCGAATGATTGGCATGTACACTTTACCTCCCCCCCCCCCGAGGGGACGGCGTTGGGGACGCGTGGTAAGTGGGAAAAGAGCATAATTTACTTCTACGTTTCCGTCGCGAGCATATCCGTTCGTCATCGTTCCGTGGCATCCGTGGTTCGATTACGCTGCCGCGGGGGGAACTGCGTGGTGGTGGTGCGCTGCAAAAAGTACCCAAGATTAAAATTCACTTCCTTCACCCACGTCGTCGTGGATGCCCGCGCACCCACCCCCCCGTGACCCCTTTCGCCAGGCGGATGGCAGCCTCTTTCTGGTGTTCGCTCGCGCGAGCTACGATCGATCGCGCCAAGGTGTGTTCCGGTGACTCACAAGGACACGCCGTGGCGGGGGCCGTAGGATCGGGTGAATGTTGAGCGAAATGACGCACATTTTTTTCCAGCTCCCCGCTGCGCGCCAACCACGCGTTTGCGTTCTCCTTGGGAGCCACTTCGATGGCTTTCGCGTGGCACCGCGTGGCACCTTTCGTGAATGCCAGCGCCCACCACACGAACCACCCACCGGAAACCCATCACCTGTCAAATGTCATGAAGCCGACACCATCGCACACACACACGGGCGCACGCGTGAGAGACGGTGGCGACACTATCGGCGGCGGCGGCTCCTGACGTAAATGCGAAGTTTATCAATTGAGAAATTTGTCGGTGATTTGTATTAATCAGAACCGTTATGCCATGCGATTTACCCGGGTGGGCCACGTGGCTGTCGGTTTGTGTGGCAACTGTCAACGGCGCCGTCAAGTGAAGGAAAATGAAAGTGAACCCCCCGTCGGCCGGGCTCGCGATCCGCGGCGGCTCACGGTGCGGCCAAGTTTGAAAAATGACGATGGTGCCGTGGCGTGCTGACTTTTTGCCGGTCCTTTCCATGGAAAGGACCTGATCGGCACCGTACGGAGCACACGTGTGGCCACGTCTGGTGGGCGTATTGACGGCATGTGGCATGCCACGCACGCATGGCTGCATCCTTTAAGGAACGCGCCACTCGCGATGGTCGGGTCGCGACGCGGTCGCGGTTCGGGGATTGATTGATGGATGGAAAAACTGTTTTTCTTTGCACATTTTCTCCAACCCGCAGCCCATCGAGCCATACCGCGGCGTGCTGAACATTATTCATTATAAAACAATTCCGCACGCACACATACGTACGTGCCCGTCTCGCGGGTTGTTGTGCAAATTCCAGGGAACTTCTTGGGGTTCTTGGCAACCCCGAAAACGAGGGAAAATGCCGCATTCGCCGAATCCTCCGGGGCCGCAACAAAGAAATGATAAAATCAATCGCAGAATTCAATTATGTCTGCTTATCATGACGCCCATGTCCCCGTGATAGGCTTGGCTCCTTCTCGGCTCTGGTGAAATATTACGAAATCATGCGGCCACCATTATGCTCTCTCTGGTTCCGGGGCTCCGGAGCGTTCGTTGCGAGAGAATTGCGAGTCGAACCTCACGCCAAGAAAACAACTGGAAAACCTTCCTTCCCCCCCCGGGGGCGGCTAATCAATCTTGATAAAATTTTAATTGACTTGCCGCTGCCGCCGAAGTTATCAGATTGATCTTCGACAGTAAGTGGAGACCGCACTTCGCAGCACGGCGGCCTTCAGGAATTCATCAATCACAATGTGCAGCGTGTCACGGGCGTGACGAGATGGGACGAGGAAAGCGAACGGTAGCGACCGAACTTCGGAGCAAGATTACATTAATCCGCTTCCGTTTCGGTGGAAACATGATTCACAAATTGTTTTCCCGAGCACACAGCAAACAATGGCACTGGCACAATGGTTTAAAAGGATGTTCTTTGAAATCGTACAAATTCGTGAGTGAGCAGGCCAGAAAGGAGTGCCATTTTGTTAAATTATTTATCGGTTGATTGGATTGGATAAGATAAGGGGTTCGGCACAGACTTGGACAGAGTGACAGAGATACCTCGGATGCGTATGTGACGTTAGCCGAGTAGCTTCTTCAGATTGTTCCGCGAATCTACTCCGTAAGGGCCGTTGACCCTAGACAGGAATGATAATTAATGGTTGGAAAAAAAACTACTGGTTATTCGAAAAGTATGATAGGAAAAGAGGTTTTTTAAGGTAATTTACCAACCGATTCATTCAACTTGTATTTAACGCATTGAACATTTGTTAATGTTAATAAAATAATAACAACTGAAGCAAATAAAACGAAAAAAAGGAGACACATTCTACAAACAAAAGCATAGTTAATAGTACTGAAAAACGGTTTCTACTCAAGAAATATGCTGAAGTTCATCTATTTGTGTTTCTTAAAGGGTAAAGCGTAAAAATAACATTCTGCAACATGAACTAAGTAGCTGAGAGGGTTTTGTTTACAACCAATAAGCTAAGGTGAGTTAAAAATTAAGCTGGCTTGACCGGTGCTTGGTAGCAAATATTTAAACAATGGATTAAAAATCCTTTTGCAATGAGGCAAAAGGACGTCCTTTTTCCAGTGTCAGCTATTGGTCTGAAAATACACGAGCAATACTATTAAAAAATGTTGGTGAAAGCATGATTAACAAAACTGACTTCGAAACTTGAAACTAACGATCACTGAAAATCGTGTCGCAAAAATAGGCACCAGCAACAACGCTTCAGTGTGGGACCTAATAACCGAACACAAAACACTATTTTCTACTAACAAATGTCATTCCATTGGAGTGAAAAAGCGGGTTAGACTGTAACTAAACCTCCCCGGAGCTTACTTTCTGCCGGGGCGGGCACACATACGCGCACATACATCGCCATCGACACGGCTTGCTGACAGATTGTATTAACAGCTAAGTGCTCGATAAATTTGTTTGATGGCCGAGCGGCCCGGCAGTTATTGCTTCAGACGCAACATGAACCGATCGACGACGGCGCACGACTCGGCCCGAGTTATGTGAAATTAATTAACATCACATACAAACTGCACACACACACACACGAGGAGAGACAGGAGCATAGGTACCCGGAGCCGGTCACGATGTTACCGGGCGGCCGACCTTATTATAATCGCGGCCTCGCGGTGATAATAATTGTGTGATCATTATGAATATCAATCAACAGAATCCGTCCGGCTTGGCTCGGCGAATGGCACAGCGCGAACGGGCGGGGCGTCCCGGTCGGGGGACGGGTCGGGAAATTTTACGAAAACAGCGAAAATGCATCCGATGCAGCCTTTTCGGTCGATCGGTCGGTCGGTGGTTTGTATGTTTTCGTAATTGGACTGAAAATGGCATAATTATGTACCGCCCAGGTTCGGTTTGGGGTCAGCAGCAGGCGGGCGGGTGGGCCGGCCGCATCATTATTATCTGATTGACGGGAACAGAACGTGCCATTTTATCGAACGCGGCCGTTCGGTGGACCAGAATGTTGCTGCGGTGGCAGTTTCGATTTCTATATTATCACTCATCGCGGGGTACGATCGCGGACAGGTGAAGTGTGTTTGAGTTTAACATATTTCGAATGGCGATGGAGACGCATGGTGACGCGTAGCCCTGACGGGGACGATTTTTGTGATCGAACTGCTGACCCACCCAGAGCTGCCTTTGCGTGTGTCAATCGCACAACAAACAGTCACAATTGGTATTGAGTATTTTTTTTTACCGAGCATAAATCTCACAGCAAAACGAACCGCGCTTCGAATTAACTACTTTGCTAGTGGCCTCGGAGGCCTTGCCCTCAAAATGGCACGACTCGCTAGGCGTCGGGCTCGGTGCCTATGGTTGGTAGGTGCCAATCAACGACTTATTCTCGTTTCTTACTCAGGTGCAAATATGGTGCCGGTGAACGAAGTACTCTATTCTAAGACCGCTACGATTCGTGATGGATTCCTTGCTGTTGGGTCGGGTGCGTGGATGGGCTTTCGTTAATATCTTACTCATTACACGCCGGTGCCGGACCGGCCGTCCTCCATCACTGTTCGATCCTTCTTCGATCGATTGTTTCGCTTTCTTTCGCTTCTCTTTTTGTGTGTGTTTTCTTTTACATCATTCGTCTTGGACCATGGCTCGCGTACAAAAACATAACCTCCATTTTCCTATCGTAATTTACACTTCGACTACACTATTTACAATGTCACCGAGCACCGAGGACGGTGTGGGGCAAACACTCAGAACGCAAAAAACTGTCCATAATGCTTCTCCGTGCATCTCCGTCCGGTGCATTTGGACGACTGGCCTGGCCTGGGTTGTCTTACCTTTCCGGTCGTAATCGTTGGCACTACATGCAGATCGATCTGTGGTACACACGCGTACGCGAAGATTCACACAAGAAACACGCACACACACATCCGTGACAAGGCGGGAATTACAGTATCAGTGTCCGCGATTTGTGCAGCACTATTAGCAGCATGTTGAGGCAGATTAGCATAAACCGAAAGCGTAGCTTCAGCGCTAAACTGCTCAGCGCGCTCGCGTGGCACAGCAGGTCCTCGGGGAAGATCTCCAGGAACGGTAACCGCCGCCCGGTCAGTGGATCCGTGCAGGTGCTCTTCTTTGCTCGCTGTGAAGTAGAGAACGGAACCGGTGCATTAGTGACGCGTACGCTATCGGAATGGAACCGGAACTAATGGCAATCAGGTAAACAGTTAAGCCATCGTTTACAACATCACCCATCCTTCCCCGGTAACTTTAATCGGGTTGTTGAAATGCAAAGTCTGACGCTTGACTGAGCAACATCACCGGTTCTCGCATTGATAAGCCAGCAAAGGAACCGTTTAAGATTTGTGGCCCCCATTCATGCTTCAACCTTCGGTACCTTTTCACCAACCAAGCGCCCGGAACCCCAGGCCGTTGGGAGAATGTTGTATCTTCACAACACAAACAGCCGAATGAATGTGACATTTTGTCAAAAGTTTCGGTCAAAGTGACTGGAAAGTTAAACAGTGAAACACCTCGGGACCGGCCGGTCGGATCGCCCGGTACCTGGGCGCAGGACGACGATGGCGACATTAGCCCTGTTCGATGGCGACACGGCCCCGGGGTGGAACGGGGTTGACGACAACCCGGGGATAGAATATTCTATTTACCGAACTTCTCACTCTTGGCTTTCGGGCTCCTCGGGAGCCGGGCCGGGCTCGAGCGTAAGGCAAACAAACACACGGCGTGCAAACAGACTCCGTAGAAGCGCAGGAGCCGTACCTTTTCGACGCCGCCGCCGCCGATGACGACGATGGCGTCATTCTGTATGCTTGAAAAACTTTCAAAACGCTCTCCCACGTTCGGCCACCGGAAACCGGAGCGTTCGGCCGCGGCTCAGGGGACCGAAACGATGCCGTTGCGGCCAGTCCGGGTGCCGTGTGGCCGTGTGACCGGGAACTTTTCCATCGCATTGGACCTAAACAAGTTTAGCCATACTTTTGGGGCGGCCCAAAAGAGCAGCGCACCGGCAATGCCTTCTCACCACACACACACACACACACTCGAGCACCCCCGAGTCTCGGAGAACATATTCAAACACACTCGAGTCGGGTCGAGTGGAGCGGGTTCGGAAGATGTGACTAATTTTCCCGGACCGGAGACGGCGCTTCACAAGATTCAAAGGCGCCTTGGTTTCGGTGTTTCGATGTCAAAGTATCGCTCAAGTTGTGTGTGTGTGTGGAAATACCTTCGCAGCGCAAGAGCTCACCTAACGCTAACAAGGACGATGTCGTCGATGAGTTGACAAAGTGAGCTCCAACAAGTTTTTTAGTGCACTCCGGGCCGGGCCATTGATTCGGACATCTGTTGTGGGCGAAGCAAAAAGGTGCCATTGGAGAGTGCGATTGGATCAGCGTCAAGTTTTCCACTTTAATCCATTCTAAAATTCTTGAATTCCGTGCAACTTTGTGCTCCGCCAATGAATAATTTGATAGTAAGCTGATAATGCTTTACATGCAACCCGGGCAGTGTGCTGGGATTTGTCTGATGTTGGCTTCACCTGGCTCTGTGGTTTGAGAGGATGAATGATGCAACAATTCGTAATTTCGTTTGTATTGAGCCCTACATATTGACTACAATTTGTAAGGGTTATGAAATGACATGTAAGGACGGAGCTAAGGAGGTTTTTCTCATAACTCATAACCCGGTGCATTTTCAAGCAATGTGATTTATTTTACTCGGGAAAAGGTACAAGTCAATAAAAGAGGATTGAATTTGTTGTTGCATTAGTTACAGTACATTTGGCTTTGTTACTAATAATCTTATACCAGGCTGTAATAATCTTATACCAATAAGTGTTCAGCTTCAATAGCAGAGAAGTTTCATTTTAATCTTTCACTTCATTCGTTGTTTACAAGCCGTTTAGTATCAACGTGTCACAGTATTTTTTACAACGGAAAAAATCAGGTATTGTGCAGTGATTGAGTCTTTATATTTGGAAAGTTTAAAAGCAAAGGCAATTTACGAACGCATGTTAAAAGTGTATAAGGACTCTTCACCTTCAATTGATACAGTAGAAAGATGGGTTGCTGAAAAGCCTTGAAAGTAACGCACGTCAAGGACGTCCAAAAACAGTAGCAACACCAGAAATGATAGGAAAAATACAGGATATCGTATTGGAAAATTGACCAGTAACTGAAGAAGAATTACTAAACCGCTCGGTATCTTATTGGGCAATGGAATCAATATTTGGACTGAAGTAGTGGGTTTCAGAAACAAATCCTGTTTCTTCTGAACAATACACCGTGTCGGAAGAGCATTTTGACAATGGCAAACATCCATAAATTAAAGTTCGACTTTCATTTGTTTCCAGGCGTAAAAACAATGAATGCGTGGAAAGTGATTTTCATCAAATGGTGGGGTCATAACGGCTGTGGAAGCGTATTTTACAGCCCTTCCAAAATCTCACTTCAGGGATGGAATTCATAAATTGGAACTTTGGTCTGTTTGGAACAACTGTGTTGATGTTCAGGATACTCAATAATGAAGTGTATTTTAAACCATAAAATTGTGTTTTTCTTATCGAAGTTCAAAACATATTGAACAACCTAGAGTCGTGTTCGTGAAAGGCGCACCTAGAAGTATGCAATACACGTTTAGCCTGAATAGTTTACGTTCTGTTTGAGAATCTCTTGAGAATCCTATGAAGAATGTGACACTGAAACTATGAAAACTACTTCAAAAGAGTTCGCCACAGTTTGCGAGTATGTCAGCGATAAAGTAGCGCCCAAAATGTTCGAATAAATATTCAACTAGCCCTTTGAAAGAAGGGCTCACACGTTGCGGGCTACGATTTCACCGTTGCAACACGCAACGAAGAACCGCGTATATACCACAATTGCCGGGTAATTACAGTGAATTGCAACGGATATTGGCTGTGCAACCATCACCGACAGTCACTCACAGCAAATTAGACACACTCTCCGTCACTGTCACAACCCGGAAACGATGAATGCCATTATCACCGTGGAGCACTTTATTGCTTCCCTTAATTATGATGCAATTTTCCAGCACAATGTCCAATGTCGCCGGTCGCCGCCAGCGTGGCTGATGGCTGAAATCCTTATTATCGCGAAAAAATGAGCGCTGCCCACAACAGCGAAACAATATAACATAGTCAGAGTCTCATCACGGCGCGCCCGGCAAAGGAAAAGTTCCCGGGCAGCAAGCAGCATAATGATCCGAAAAGAGGCGAACGAGATGCGAAAAAAAATCGTGGCGATGGGAAGGACCCAGCATCATCACACTGGGCGAGCAGCATAAATTATTAATGTCGTTTCGTATTAATCAATGCCAGAATAAAAGGTTATTTATACTGTGCCGAACCGAAGCGGGAGGGAAAAAGTGTTGCTTGGCACCAGATTAGCTTTACATTCGTTGTTCGCTTCAGGACGGCAGGCAGGACGGAAGCGGGGACCCTAGGGACCCGGCCAGCCAGCCCGCCAGACCCAGAGCATAATCGCTACAAAGTGTGCCCGAAGTTTTTGTACCGCCCGCCCGGGGAAGTTGAGTGTTAGTTTTCCGGGGTGTTTCGCAGCGCAGCGTTTTTGTGTCCCCGTTTTTCGCTCTTCCTGCGGCCCGGGGATGCTAATGAAAACAGCGAGCGAGCACATCATATCGGGTGCTTCGACGGGAGAGCGCCAAAGAAGCTGCAGTTGATTGAAGCAGAAACGATGCGGTAATTAATCATGTCTCGTTGTCGCCTTTGTAAACAGTTTGATCATGAGCCGGTTTTGTTTGCTTTGCGTCGCAACACTTTGGCGTCGTTCGCGGAACCGGAAGATTGAGGTACATTATTTGGTGATTGAAACTCGTCCTATTTTTTTCGGGTAAGTACTAATGGCGCAATGAGTATTTATCAAACTGTCCCTCTATTTTTCCCTGACTTACCCGGATCATTTGTTTCATCTCGTCCTTCGATATAAGGTTGACTTGCGCCGTCTCGCGAAGCCATCGGCGTAGCCAGTGACCGAGCCACACCAAGCCACACTCGCACTGGAGCGGGTTGTTGGACACGTCGAGGCCCCCGATGACGCTGCGCGTCCCCACCGCATCCCAGGAGCTGGTGTTGGGGTAGAAACTGTCCGGGGCGAGCGCCGCCAGCAGGTTGTCCGACAGATCGATGCTCAACCGTGGGATGTACTTGAGGGCGTAGAAAACCCCCGGAGGCAGATCGTTCACCAGGGTGTTGTGGAGCCGCAGCTTCAACTCGTGATTCCGGGCGAGTCCCTCGAAGGCGTTGCTCGAAATCGACACCAGCCGGCGGCCGGTGATTTCCACCACGTTCAGTTTGGTGTTCGAGTGCATCCGCGACGTAAACAGCCCGTCTCCCAGATGCTCATCGTACACGGTGACGTACAGCTCCTGCAGACCGCGCAACTTCGAGATGAGATCACTGAAGTTGTGTTGCGCCCCGATCCGGAGCCGCTTCAGATTGTGCAGTTTGATGAACACGTCCGAGTTGGCGATTTTGATGTCCTCGATGAACAGTTCCTCCAGTCGGCGCGAGAGCGCAAAGTCGTGGAACGAAATCTTCCGGATCGGATTCCGCGACACGTCCAGCACACGCAACGACGCCGGCAGGTTGCGCAGCAAGTTCGAGATGTTGCTAATCTTGTTCTCCTCGATGCGCAGCTCGCGCAGCAGGTACAGTTCCTCCTGCGACTCGATCTCCTGCAGGTTGTTCTCGCCGACATCGAGCGATGCCAGCTGGGGCAACGCCAGGGTCGGCAGACGGTAGATGCCGGTCGCACGCAGGCTCAGCACACGCAACCGTGGCACGTTCACGAACAACTCCCGGAAGTTGACCGGCATCAGCTGGTTGTAGCTAAGATCGAGCACGGTCAGATTGTTGAGGTTGGCGAACGAGTTTTCCGTGACGGTCTTGATCAGATTGCCGGCCAGGCTGAGTTCCAGCAGAAACTGGGTGCTCGTGAACATGTACGGGTCCAGAAATTCGAGCAGATTGTTGTCGAACTGAATCGAGCGCAGCGTAAACCCGATATCGGCGAACGCGGTCGCCTGCCAGGTCGTGAACTGATTGTTGGACAGGTCCAGATACTCGATGCGCGTGTTCAGGAACGAATCGCGCGGGATCGTACGCAGCCGGTTGTTGTTGAGCTTGAGGAGACGCAATTTTTTCAACGGCGAAAACTGCTCGATCTGCAGACTCTCGATCCGGTTGTGGCTCAGATCAAACTCCTGCAGGTTGGCGAGCCCCGCGAAGCTACGACGTCGCAACGAGCTGATGTTGTTGTGGGCCAAGTTCAACACCTCCAGGATCTGCAGATCACCGAACGCATGGTTACCCAGCGCCGTTAGGTTGTTCCAGTTGAGATACAGGATACGCAGCGAAAAGGCCAACGCCCGGAAGGCGGCCGTTTCCTGTAGCTGATTGTGGCTAGCGTCCAGGGAGTAAACGTACAGCAGCGAGTTGACGTCCCCGTCGAGTAGCTCCATCGCGTTGCTGCTAATGTTCAGCCTCATCGGGGTGGTGGCGTTCGAGACCTGGCGGAACACCTTCAGTGACAGCACCGACAGCTCGTTGTGCATCAGATCGACACTCAGCAGACTGGGCAGAAAGCTGAACGCACCCTCGCTAACATTCTGCAGCCCATTGCAGGACATGTCCACGTACGTCAGGTACGGCAGATCGTGGAACGCATTCTTCTGGACCGCCCGGATTTTGTTCGACGACAGATTGATGATCTGAATCAACTCCAGACTGTCGAACGTGAGACTCGGCAGCTCCTCCAGGTGGTTGAACGACAAATCAATCTCGACCAGATTTCGGTGGACTTCCGAGCGGAACAGCGAGCGCGGGATGGCCACAATTCGGTTGAACGCCAGATTGATGTACGTCAGCTGCCCCAGGCTGGCCAGCGCATCGTCCGGCAGGGACTTTAGGTTGTTGTTGTCCAGCCCGAGCCACATTAGCTCCGTGAGCACGGAGAGCGCCTCGCCCGGGTACTCCTGCCGGTAGATGCCGAACGACAGTTCCAGGATCTTGAGCGTCGAGGACACGTTATCGAACACGTTCGGGTGCACGTGGTGGATGCCGTTGAAGCTGAGGCTAATTTCCTTGATCGTCTCGAGCCCACCGAACGCACCGTACCCGAGGCTGGTGATTTTGTTGTTGCGCAGCAACAACGTCTGCAGGTTGGCGCCCCACCCGCCGAAGGCGCCCTCCTCGATGTCGGTGATTTTGTTGTAGCCCATGTTCAGGTACGACAGCTCGGTGCAATTAATTAGTCCGTCCACCGGAATGGCGGTGAAATTGTTGCCACTCAACGACAGCACCTTCAGCGTGCCGGGAAGTAACCCGTGCGGCCCATCCGGAACGCTGCTCAGCTCGTTGGACGTCAGGTAGAGGTAGCGCAGCCGATTCAGACTGCCGATGGCCGCCGGCACCACCGTCAACCGGTTGCGCTCCAGGTCCAGGTATTCGAGGCTGTTCTCGAGCGTCGCGAAGGCGAACGCATCGACCGACTCGATGAAATTGAACGCCAGCACCATGTGCACGATGTTCAGGCCCTGGAACGAGTCGGCCGGTAGGTGGCGGATGAAGTTTTTATCGAAATTGATTGCCTTTATCCGCACACTGCCGTTGAACAGTTGCGGCGGCAGCTCCTCGACATGGTTCAGGCTCAGGTCCAGCTTCTCCAGCCGGATCCGCACGGGGACGGGCGGTTCCGGGCCCGGCCCACCGCCACCGCCGAGCTTCGCAATCAGATTGTCCCGCAGCGACAGGACGCGCAGATCGTGCAGGTGCTCCAGGAAGGCGGTCGGGAACTGGGTGAGTAGGTTCTTGGACAGATCGATCGTTACCAGTGACCTGGGGAACGTGTTCGGGCTGATGTGGGCGATCCGGTTCGAGCTGATGTCGAGCCAGACGAGCTTTTTCAGCTTCGCGAACGGCTTACTGCCTTGCTGCTGTTGCTGCTGCTGCGGCGGCTGTCCCGATGCACCCGTCCCCGTTTGCTGGGTGGCGGCCGAGAAGAGTTTCGCGTTTATCATCGAAGCCTGCGAGTTCGGAGCCGTGTGGTTCTGACGCTTCTCGTCGTGCGTGTAAAACGAGACCTCCGAGATGGAGTTGCCGGAAATGTGTAAACTGCGCAGCGAGTCCGCCAGCCCGCCCCAGTTGCCGTCCAGGTGGTGGATGTTGTTCCTGGGTGTGTGAGTGTGCGAGGAGAAAGGAACAGGGCAAAATGAGAACGATGGCAGATCCAGATTTGGTCGGTTTCGGTATTATCTAGCTGTCTGTCTGTCTCAAGCACGTCAGACCAGTGGTCAGCCCGCTGTGGAGTTCTGAGTAGCGAAAACAAATTATGAACTTGTTACGTCGTACTTCGTAGTGCTCCGAGGCACTCGATAAGCGTTGCGTTGAAAGCTACATTCAAGTTTTCGAGAATCGAGGTTCGAGAGGCAGAACTTCGAACAGTACTGTATATCTTTTAACAAGATTAATTTGGTAGGAGCAATCAGTCTACAGCAGGACTGAACATACTACTCATCAATGAGCTAGCAATTTATATTTATATATTCTGTTTCGGTTTATTTCATCTGGCTTAGTTGGATTGGATTTATCTCAACCTGATAAGCAGTGAACAAACGGCATTGAGATTACTTTGCAAATAAATTATCCATTAAAAAGGTCCTAACGGCAAAGCAATTCACCCTGCCCGTTAGATTAACACCGCACAGAGCTTTCTTTACTTTACCAAACCGAATGTTATTGTTATTTTTTGAAGAACCACGAAAATGAGCAAAAAAGTCACCATCCAGGAACCATCCGGATAACGGTTCCGGCTTCCGTCGTCGGTCGCTGGACCGAGCCATATGGTCGGGCGCGCGGTCCGGTGTTGTCGCAGAACCTAACTTACTTACCTCTGGGCTACTAATCGGCTTAGGCTGTGGACATTTTTCAGCGAATCCAGCGGCAGGCCCTGCAGTTGATTGTCTGAGAGATCCAGCGAAACCAGCGAGTGCTGCATGAAGCTGTGGATGGAAGCGAAAGAAGAAAAAAAAACCCGAGATCGTAAGCGAAGCTTAGAAGGGATACACACAGCACAGGCCAATCGCTATAAATGGGCGCTTTCGCAAACTAAATGGCTGCCCGGACAGCACGGGAAGCAAAAAACCGGGAAGCACGGAAAACGACTTTTAAACCCGCAGCCGTCCGCCCGTTCCGCAGATTGGTCGGAAAAATAAACTCATCGGCTGGCATTTGCATGTTGACCTTAAGGGCAGAGTTGCTGAAAACAGCTGCAGGCATCCAACTATTGGCGGTCGTCGTCGTCGTCCACCGGCAAGAAAAAGTCCCTCCGCAGAGAGTGGTGGATAAAAATGGCCAAATTGGAAATTGTTTTTCTTACCGGACCGAAAATCAAATTTTCTCAATTTATTTATTTGAATGTGTGTGCACGGCTTCGACCGAAACGCCAACGCCAACGGAAAGCCGCGCACATTTCGAGGTTCGATGGACAGATCCGGCAATCCGGCAGCCAGTGGCCACGTTTCGGACGTCTGGGGGCTTTTGCCGTTTGGAGGAATTTTATCTTTCTCACCACTCACGGGCCACTGCTGATGCTTAGCCGTGATAAAAAGATGAAGGCTAATTCAATCGCTGGCCCGCTGGCACAATCGACGGAGCTGGGACACCGGCCAGGAGAGCACTCTGCCGGCAGCGGGGGAGGGTTGGACTTCGAACAGTAGCCAAGACAAGAATGGAAGACGCTTGTTCGGTTTTTGCTTCGAATGCGGATCGTGAAGGACTCTCGAGCGCACGATGATGGTGGGTTCTCGAGGTCCGTCTCGGACGACGGCGGACGGACACGAGTGACGAGGATTTGCTGTTATATTTATTTCTTGTCGTTGTGCTTTCATCCGGACCATTTCCGAATCTTGTAAACCCCATTGTTGTAAGGACGGCGGGCGCTTATCTGTCAAAATCTCGTCTCGGCGTTTGAGAGTTGTAGCGTCGTTTAAAGTTCATAAACTTTTATACACTTTACTCACTTGGAGCACAAACCATTGATAAGAGAATAAAGAGGTTCCTCTATTAACATTAGAATATGCCGATGCTAAGGTAGAATCAACCATTTTAAGCGTCTTTGACTTTCTTTTTTAGGAAAATAGGCGTCAGGAAGTCGAAACGGTAATCAAACCGGTGATCAAATCGGTCCACTTATTCGATCGTGTTCTGAGCCGGTCATGAACCGATTTTGAATCGGTTCCGAACCGGTTGTAAGATGAGGAAGGGTTTCAAATATTCACCGGAATGTTTCCCCCTCTCAAAAACTCCTACCTGCAAAATTTGGTTCGATTTATTCGAAAACAACCCAAATTATCATAAATACCGTTCTTCTAAGATTTATAAAAACCCAATTATCATGAATTTTTCGTTCTCTCCTCGGAGGTGTGAGAGAGTCGAACTGTCCTGCATTAATTGTTCGGTGTCACAAAACTACGCTGTGCAAAATTTCTCGCAGATTGGTTCAGTAGTTTTGGAGAAATAACGGAACAGACAACGGACAGCCGAAAAAAAGGAACAATTTTTGAAAAACTTCGAAACCCGAAAAATACGAAATTTGACTAGGGGAGCAGGAGCGACTGGTAGGTAGCACCAGTGATAACGTTGCATGAAATATTGCACGCAACATTGCATGCAATATTTGATTTCCAAAACTTGCATGTAACATTGTATGCAATATTGTACAACAAGATTTGCTTTCCAAAACTTGTACACAATGTTGTGTGCAATGTTGTATGCCATCTTGATTGCGAAGCTGGGTTGTTTGGTGGTATGGTCAAACAATATTTTCGGCAATATTTCAATATTATTGCTTGTGAAAGATTTCGGTGCAATTTCGCGGTTCATGATTCGTGTACAAGTTCTATACGAAACAAATTAACGAATTTTTGGAGCGAATTTTTCCGATTAAAAAAATGACCACACGCTGTCAGCGTTCTGCGGAAACCATCAATGGCGCTCACCCATAATAATTGTTCAAAATTAGAGGAACGACAAAAAAGCAAGAAAGACAAACTGGAGGCTTGTGGGTGAACCACCCGAACACAAATTTGGTTTTCACTCACCAGACCCACCATCGACGGTGCCGATCCTCTAGCTGCCAGACTATTCAGTGACGTGGTTTAAATTGGCTTACCCAGCCCAGCACGTAGCAGGTTCTCCGACCTGGGCACGAATCACAACATCATGACCGTCGCTGCGAACCATCCCGGTTCGCTCTTCTTCGAATCGGTGTAACGTTCGAACGGCAATTGAATTCGAGTCGAGAAATGCGGACGACGCTAAACTGCACAAACAGTGGCGCACCAACATTGTACTGTGACATTGTAGGTGAAATATTAATATTTCACAACAGTGTTTGGACAATTTGGCAACCATCGACCGGTGGACCGGTTCGGTATTGGCTCATGGCTTGGCGCCGCAACCGAACGGCCCCCAAATTCCCTAACGATGGATTGTTGTTGATCATAAATTTTCCATTTCCGAAACTGCCGATACCGATCGGTGGACCGATTGTTTGGTGGCTCCAACGAAGGTTTCAACGATCGGTGGTGTCGTACGCATGAGGGAAAGTCAAAAGCCAACGCGGCACGTGTTTGCTGTAAGGCTTTAGTCGCCAAAAACTATGTGGAAAGTTGTTATGATATTCCATCTTTTAAGCAAAATGTTAGCAACAAAGGTTAAAAATGGTTTTGGATAATTCTGGGAAAGGATAGAAAATGTTCTTACGGTTTACTCATACAAACAAACTTCAGTTTTGCAGTTCAGTCAGTACCGGACGATGCCGGATTAGTGAATGGACGATTGATGATATCCTTTTTGTTGTCTTTTTTAAACTTCTTATACTTTTATGACGTTCGAAACATTCAAGTGCGACAATTCTATCGGAGACTTCAACATCTCCTAGTTTAAGCTATCCGATAATTTTTAGTTATGGTTGATTTACTTTAGCCGTTAAAGGATTTAATCGCCTTTGATTCTAGCGTTCGTAGTTCTCACTAAACCGTATAATACGACGTCTGTCAAGAAAAAGATGCTGGTAATCTGTTATGCTTCAGCCACCAAAGCGACTGCAAAAAGGTCCTAAAATCACCAACAATACCCCAGGTCCAAACATTCCCAAGCACGACAAGCGAAAGCGCGTTACTCTAACCACCACCAGGCTCGAACCGTTTGCGGAAGGTATTGTCTAATTCATCAACTTACCGCAATCGGCCCAACGTACGATCTGCATTCACAAAATCAGTTTTAATTCCCGATTCTCTCTCTCGCTCACTCACTCTGCCTTTGGGTGTGTGTCACTCAGAGGCGAGTCCTTGGCGAGAAGCAATCGGTCGCTCGTTAAGCTGCGACAACCGGATCCTAAGCGTACCGACGAACGGCGGCTACATCATTCCAGCAGCCCACGGCCCCGGCGGCAGCATCAGACGTCGGGCACCGCCCGGAACACGTTCATCCGTCGACGCCGTCAAGTGGAAAGCGGCTTGCCGATGTTTCCGTTCGATCGTGACACCACCACCGTGGAAGGGTGGTGCGCGCGACGGAGCGGGTGGTTCGAAGTACGGTGGCAAAGTGCGAATATCCACTACAAATGGTTTGGCTTTATCCCCGGTCCCGGTCCCGGCCGTCGCCGTCGATACTGTCCTGCGCCATCATTCATGCAGCGAGACTCGGCGATGCAGTCATGTAATGGAAATGCAGCACCGTCCGCAATTTGCTGCCCTCCACCCCGGGGGGGCACGGAGCCCGGACACCCAGAATGCATCAGCATATCGTACGGGACCCGCAGCAGAATCGTCCACCAGATCGTCCTGTCACTTAGCGTGCGAAGCGGCACGGTACGGCAGGACAGGAAGAATAGGGGGGCAAAAATGGAGAATCAGGTTTGATAAATAAACCATCCCATCGAAGGACGATTCCCCGCGGGGCCGAGGGCTTCCCGGGTTTAGGGCGCTCGGGCAAGGGCGACCGGAGCAGCAGCAACAGCCTCCATTTTCCACAAGACATATTTGAGTATGAAGCATTGCGTTGTGCCGGGGGACGGGCCGACCGGCTGGCCGGTGGCAGAGTGGGAAGGGGCGGTGAAACGAGCGATAAACGACCGCAAAAGAGCCCGGAACTGTGTCATCCTCGTGCCATACGTGAGCCCGGTTGGCAAGCTGGGTCCTCACCCGGCCCCAGAAACCGCGTACCGCATAATGTATGCCATCATATCTATTCATGGTTTTTATGCAAATTTAAATTGTATTTTAAATCTCCTTTATTTGATATCCGCCCGGACGTCGGATCCGGCGGCCCGGGATCAACCATCGGAGCATCGGAGGATTTTCGGCAGCTTGGCATCGCTCTCTCTCTAGAGAGAAGGAGAGCGAGAGCGTACGGTGGACCTCAAATGACCCCAATGGACGGGGTCCTCAGAAGCATAAGAATTGCGAACGGCCCACGCTATGGCCGGCCCACAGCATACTAGGTCTATGCGTTGCAAATCGGACTGTTGAGGGACCATGAGGGACTAGGCGTCTCCATTAAAAACCACTAGAATTGCTTTTTGGTCGATTTTCGATCAAACATGGTTCAAATTGACCATTTGTTGTCAGTAGCGATCGGAATTAACGTTTCTATCAGGTTTTAGGAGCTTGTGAAACACCACACCTTTCCGTCCCATCAAAAAGTCCGTTTTTTGGAGTCCTTCGACGCTTTTTTTCTGTTAAGTCAAAATCGCCATTTTGAAATCTTTTAAACCACTTAAAGCACTGCGATCTTCCAAACACAAGTCCCGACAAGCATTTGGTGCGATTCCGAAGCAGCTTTCTTCAAGAGGAGCAGAAAAATAATAATCTCCGTAAAACGTCATTTTCAGGCACAAAAGTTGACATGGTCTAACCCTTTCAACGGCCGTTTGCAAACTGATTAAATTTTTTTGCGACCTGGATTCATTTACCTGATGTCAAAACAAGGTAATGATGAATGAACCGCTAAACTGGGAAGTCACAATCGACAGGTACAGCCATTTTTTTTAAAGTCCGATTTGCAACGCATAGACCTAGTAGTTGCCGAGTGGATGGGAAAATGCGCAATAGGAGACAAATTCCTTCGCTGCCGAAAGAAACGAAAAGCCGAACAACGGCCAGAAGCCAAAAGTGGAGTTGTAAATTGACAATCGACGTTCCGTCTAAATGAAATAAAGTGAGAGATCGCTTGGCTAAAAGGGGGCCACAGAAGCCAGAAACGGCCAGCGACAGGTGGATAACTGGTGAGTGGCCACCGGGGCACAGGGATCTTGAGTGATTTTAAAGCAACGAGTAAGAGAGAGCTAGAAGCCGCAAAAAAGCCGCCCGCTTTGCTTATGATACAAAAATTAGTCTGGCCATTGACCGACGGGATCGACAGGAGGGCCTCTAGCTAATGGCATTCCAGCCAGAATACGTTTTGGTGCCATTCAAATTGCGGAAAGGATGAAAGGAACTCGATCAACGAAGCTTATTGTGGAGCAAAGAGGTTTATAATATTAACCATCCTCTGCGGATGGCTTTTTTGTTTGGCAGCTTATTGGACCATCTGAGGAGGACCCCCCAGAAAGGACGTTGACAGAATTCAGGAGCATAACCGAAACGCTCCTTAAGTTAGTGTCCTTTTCTTCGCGTTATTCACCAATTACGGGGCCGTCGAATGAAATTGATGTTTAAAGGGACGGCAATAAACTATGCTCCCTATGACCGGCTGGTGACTTCGCATGTACCTAATCAGACAACTACAACCGCCCGGTGCCTTGACCACTGAGCCACGACCCCCCCGATTGGCTGCATCGTTTGTTCGAAGTTTCGAACAAAAGTTCGAACACTATGTTGCCTCGTTTCTTACTGGCGACGGACCTGGTGGTGACAGACGACCGAAGGAAGAGTCTCGAGTCAAACTTTGGGCCTGCAGGCAACGCGCTCTGCTGCACTTCTGTGTGTGTATGTGTACGTGTGAGGGTGTGCTGGCCACTCTCAACGAGAGCGTCGGAAACAAAAGGCACTCCCGGAGATGTTATCCCGTTGCATGTTCTGGGCCGGCGAGCATCGTTGCCATTTTTTGGGCTCCGGGATTCCGGGAGATGGCCTCCGCCCCGTTTTGGGGTTGTTCGGGGTCACATTCTTCCGTTTTTTTTTCAATTCGGGATTCTCGACTTTCCTCGACGCGGCCCAACTTGGGCCGACTTGCCTGCATTTGCCGCATTGCTTCCGGTTTTGGTCCCCTTCCCATGAATGTTCAACTACAATTTCGTTTCGATTCACTCGAGTGACGCTAACTGCGTCAGACTCTAGCCCGAGCTGACCCAGAAAATGGGGACGGGAGGATGGTTGCAGTGAAAGAAAAGCCCGGGAGGGCGGGCCTGAAAATGCATTCCCCCGGTGGGAGGCTGGCGCTTTTCGGTTGCAAGGATTTTTCATTTTATTTCTATTTTTTCAATTCCGCAACTTTATCGCCGCGCGCCGGGAAATGCGAACGACCCGTGTGGCGCACACAGGGAAAAGTTCATCATTCCCGAGCCCGCCCCAGCGCTCCCGTTCGCCCTGTCTGTCTGTGTCTGTGTGTTTGTGGCCTGCGACCTCCAGTGGCGGCCCGAAGTGGGTGCGCCCGAGAAATCAGAGATTGTACATCTTTATTGCTTTACAATTGAAAAGAAAGTTCGATTGCCTCGCAGAGATAAGATTTATTCGCCGCTTTGCTACACTTGCACTACCGGCAGGAAGGCGGGCGGGCTGGCCTCGGTTGGCCCTTGAGGACCTCCTGAACCATTGCCGGGGTAGCGTTGTTTAGTAAGGTCGGCCGTCGGTGGCCCAGTCCGGTGCCCTTTACATGTTGTGATCACTCGGCACAACGATCCGTTCGACAAGAGGCAACCCCACAGCAGCAGCGAAATGACAATGAAAGCCTTTTTTTTCGGTGTTTTTTGGCGCGCAGATCCTGGAAGGATCTCGACCGATAACGAATGGCATCTAGTGTGCCCGTCTTGCACTGGTTGTTCCAGTTCATGTACTCGCGGCGTGGTTGGAGTGCACTCGTCATCATAATACTTGAATTTCGGGGCTTAAAATTAGGAAACTTTTGAAACACTTTGTGTAAGAGTAAGGGCCAAAACTACAAAGAAGTAGTAAATCATAAGGAGCTGTGTCTTAAGTCTCCAATCTCTCAAGTCTCAGTCAAGTCACGCTAATCTCAGTCTCGCAGTCACGTCAAGTCTAAATTCGCTGAAACAAAACTACTTTTCTTATATAGAGAAATTATTTTCAACACAACTATCGCCGCTTAAAATGACTATTTTTGGCATTTTATTGTTTTCTGGTCATTCGTAGAGTTTAAGAGTGCGGTTATATTTCGATATTCTTTAACTTGTGTTTTTTTTTATATTTTCTTTGGTACGTACATGTCAAAAACTAAAGACTGTATGAATGCGTACGTTACCCTGATTTGAACAGCTGCAACTAACACCGATTTTCTATATATACGAGAGCTGTTCGAAACGAAACGACACTTTCATGTTTCTTTAATATCTATGTTAACCAATTCAATGTACTGTTTCATTTGTGTCAATGTTTTTTTTCAAATTCTAAAGGTATTTACAAAATTCAACAGTCGAAAACAAGACAAACCACGCGTCACAAACGTTTTTAAATACTAAACTACGCATTCAAAATTTCAGAATTTGCAGGTAAACGTGGAAAACATGATTATCAACATGACGACACAAGCAAATTGAAAAACCATAGCCAACAGAAATTTGCCAGTCGCAAGTCCTTTTGAACAGCTCTCGTGTATGCTTCACTTCCATGTATAAAAAAGAATATGTTTTGTATTTAAAAATAGTAAAAGATCCGGATCTTGCTGACTATACTTAATTCGGTTCCGCAGCAGTTGTGTATAATTAGAAACATTTTCTTGTTATTGTAGGCTCATGAATTAAACGGCAGACCTTCATCAAATATTTCTTTTTGGCATTTTCCAAATATTTATAATTCCAACTGTTAACATTACAACTGGTTTATCAAAAAGGATTGCACTCTGTTTAGTTTTATTGAAAAAAAATCAAACAATTGACATTTCTGTAATAACGAAAGCTATGTTTAAAATCTGTTACTCCTAATCTGCTACGGATGTTTTTAGCACCATCGATTTGCTGCTGCGTGTAGTTAAACGATGTTACTGAATGTATACAAAATATTTTCGAATTTCGCGAAATTTAAAGAGGTTTTACCCCTATTCAATTTGCCCCGAAATTCAATTTTAATAAAGAGCGCATTTCGAAAGTCCTTCATACAATTTTTTCCCTCCGCTGCTCTTGGTAAGGAACCAACAGCTTTTCCGTTACTTCCGCAGCAGATTACGGTATGCCATGGTGCCATGACCGGGCGTTGGGGCGAGTATTGTTGGGTGGCGGTTTTTTGTTGCTTCGAGTTCGCGCTGCACCCGACTGCAACCAATCACATTGTTCGGGGCAATTCTGTTGAATCCCGGCTTCCCAGGCGAACCGTTGCCGCAACAGGATTTCCGAAATCCGCGACCGTAACCCGCCACGGTGCACAGGGGTGCACAGGTACACATTTTTGCCCGCTGCATTTGCGCTTCATTTATAGTTTACGATGCATTTGCTTTGATTTCCCTCCCCAAGGCCGGGCGTTTCTTCGCCCGCCCTTCGCAACCGCATCGAGCTGTGGCGTGCGGTTATGCTGCGTAGCAATAATGTTGCCACCGAAACGGATGTTCAATGTGTAGTTCACCGAGACCGGAAGTGTTTGTGCTTGTTGAGTGAGTGAGCGTGTGTGTGTGGCGTTCGAACTGGGTGTTACTGGAGCGGTAGAGTGTTGTTTCAAGCGGCGCAGTACACAACATACGCTGGCGGAGGGAATCCTTGCGAGCGATGCGAGGGCAACAAAATGCATTAAGAATTTGCAAACTTGCCGCAGCCGCATTGTGGAGCCGCGTGCACTCGCAAATGGATTGAGTGCATTAGCAGCGGTACAAGTCATGTACGTTTCCGTGACAGCTTGACAAAGTTAGTGACTGGCGCGTCAAACATAATAACGTGGAGTGGCTTCAATGAGCTCGTCGGAACTAATTCGGCGAAAAAGGTACCGAAGTGCCCTTCGCACGTGAGGGTGGAAATTTGGCGAATCAAGCTTATTTACATACGAAGTGTGGGTAGATTTCGATTTAATGAATCTTTAATGGTTGTGTCGCGAATAAACTGTTTTTATTTTGGGCTCTACCCATAAACTTGTACAAATTTACTCCTGTAAGAATTTTTACTAGTTACGGCTTTGCCGTTCTGATTCGTACTGGTCTCTGCAGTACGCTCGATCCGTGTGGTTTGTCATCCGTACTCCACACCTGGACCGAGCGTCCTCTCGCCTGGCGGCAGCGCCCTCTTGCGCCGCTCGCTGGCGTCACTTATCAGTGACAGTTGCATTGATAAAAACACAAATCTTTCGTTGGAGCCAGAAACAGGATTAGAAGTTGTTTTCAAAATTACCAAATTAGTTGAAATTATTTGAAGAGGAACAGCAAACTTCGCAGAATGTTAATAATGCATATTTGCGTAAAGTTTTGGGTATTAAGTTGTTCATTGGTAGCGTCTTACAATGATCTCTTTGACAGCCAGCCTCGCATAATAGTTATCGTCATCAGCTTTTCAGCGATCTTCCTTCAACATAACTTAAAGCTTAATGTCTACCAAGATGCTAAGGACTGTCGATCATATCGGCTCTCGAGACTTTTATGTAGCATAACAGCAGTCTATTGAACGAAGCGTGGTTTAATCCTACAATGCTCTTTCGAATCAAGCCAAGCTCGGTGATAAGTTCGCTTGTACTCATTTGGCTTATGAAATATGAAGCCCATAAGGCTGCATAACGAATGTGCACTCTCTGCACTGTGCACTTTGAGACCCTGATTTAAGCGAACGTGTGCCCCGGCAAACGCCAGGGTCTGGCTTCGGCCTGGGGCCGGAGTCAACAGATCAGGCCGACTATCTGGGGCATTCTTTGTGTGAACAGTTGCGCATACGTACAACTTCAATCCAATTTTACTCGGCAAACATTCTACACTCACACACACACACACACACGTGCAGCATAAGATGTAGTTTCTTGAGATGCTAGCAAAATGTAGCGATGGAGCCATGCGGCAGTGCTCCGAAGACGCTGCGCGGCTGCACTCTCAAGACCGGAACGCACAATGGAACACTTCGACACTTGCAACATATTTTTATGCCTCACCATCCCCCGTCAAACGGCTTCACCCCCGCGTGTGGGGTGGTACAGAACGTGCACCAAACGTCGCCGAACAAAAGCCGATTAAAGTATGCAAGAGCAAATAAATCGTGTCAAAGCATGGGGAGGTGGCTCTATGTTGCGCTGCACCAGGCGGCGAGGTCCCGGACCGAAAGGTCAACTGTTGCTGGGGAGCACCGACAACCTTCGCACCGTCACCACCGTGCCTGGCGACAGTGACAATAGCAGCGAAGATTTGCAACGATCTGCTCCGTGTTGTCTGGTTCCACAGTTTAGGGGGAGGCAATTACCGGCTGCCGGCAGTCCTGTATGCTTTCGGACTTTTTAGCTGCTGCCTTCAAAGACGCAATGATGCGTTTTTAATGCAAAACAGTTACGGGATTAGGAAGAACGGTGCAAAATGTGGCTAACATTTCAAAGCGGATCGTAAAAGGAATCCCGTATGATCCACTCTCTAAAATAAAGGACATTTTGCCTCTTAGTGTGCGTTTTTGCATGAATACCGATAGAATGTCACTTTCGAGTACCGCCTTTGTCGATCGCTGGCGCTAAGTTAATACAAATCCCCAGTCCCATTTGTTGCGTCTCCGCTGCTGCAATGGTACTCCCGAAATAATAATTTAATTTGTTATGGAAGAAATATGCCCGCCTTGCGCCACCAAATTCGTATCAATTGGGCCGGGCCATGTGTCATGATTACTTTGCCCTCCATTTATAACACCACTAATTGAAGACCCTCTGCCGGCGCCAAGACGCGTGCATTATAAATCATCTCGCAGCAAATAAAGCGGCATTTCGCCGTTTCATCGTTCATGTTCGGGGAAAAAAAAGAAATCGCCACGTGACAAACGCCCGTCCGCCGACGCTTAATTTAAATTTTACATCCTATTCATAACTCATCATCAACCGTCAACGCGACCTTCCTGGCAAACGCAAGCCGGCCCTCCCGGTGAGTCCTTCCGTGCCACGGCTGATTGCTTCCTTGCGTCGCCTTGAGTTTTTCGCCAACCTCCTCCGCACTGCTCGTGTGCTCGAAGCGAAGCTTTTCCTGCCGTTTCCTTCGTCGCCGACGCTCCCGCGGAGAGGTAAATCATTATAAACCAACGATTGAAATTTTCCGTTTCCCGCGTGAGTGTGTGGGGATTGCGGTTGTCGGCGGCACTCTCGGCACCAGTTACACTCGGTCATTCATTTTTGCATTACATTTTTTGCTCTCTCCTCTCTCTCTCTCTCTCTGTTTTCCTATGTGTTCTTTTGAACTTCATTTCACCCACAAAAAAAACAGAAAATACTGGACCACCATTTCCACTTCGAAAAGTCTCGACGTTTGGTTTGTTTTTTGTTGTATGCGCGTTATGCAAGTGATGCGGGCGAGAGACCATTACCTGGTGGCTCGCTGGCGTGCCTCATAATCGTCGTTCTCATCGTCATCGGTGAGGCCAGCCCTTGGCGCTAAGGTAAAAACAAGAATCCCTGGAGCGCACAGTGGGCTAAAAGTGTGGCCAGTATTCAAACAAAATGGTTCTCTCCAAATTACGGTTCACTGGAAATGGGGGATATACCTCCAAAATATAAATTACCATCCACTAAAGTGTATTAAAACTAAAGAGCAGGCTTTGAGAGATTTTCAGTAGCGAAACTATTTAGCAGAGGTTTGCCGCTGTAGGTTCTTAGCATAGACAATTTGGTATTTTTTTTATTAACAACAACAATATTGTTTAACAAAACAGCGGCTTAAGCTTTAGCGCCTTATTTTACAAGCATCAATAGCGAACATTTTTATAGAAAAAAATATTACACTTAAAAATAATGACATTCAAATGTTGTTTGAGCATTATCTCATCGATACTTCTCGTTGCTTTGAAACTATAAAAGAAGTCTATTGAGACTGTTGAGACTATTGGGTTTTATTTCACCTAAGAAGTAACTCTATAGTCATTTACTAATATCTTATTGGGCCAGCAATTGTTATTTGCGTCAAAACGACACTCAAATATAACGTCATAGTCAAGACCTTCTTTAAAATATCGCACAATAAAAAAAATGTGTTGTAACATGAATGAACTGACAGCAATGAACTCATGACAGCGTTTTGAGCAATTATAGAGAACGTTTTAAATATTTACTTAAAGTGTGGCAGTTTTTATGAATGTCATATTAATCAATGTTGAGTCTTTGTCCCGATTGCAATAAATTGAATTCTGCCGAAAAATGCTGCAAACCTACATTTGTCCGTTCTTCAGTGTGTGGAGGTCCCACTGTCCACAGGTAGGGATCTGGAGCGACTCACACACACACACACACACACTCAGTGAGGCGTACTCCACCGCCGCGGGCAGCGCACACCTTTTTGGCGGGGTCGCGGGCACCATCATCAATCAAACCTGCCCTGACGTTTGGAGGGCAGTTATGTGCTTCTTTCTAATTTTCCCACACTTCCCGCCCCACTGACCAGTGCGAGCCCCACCAAAAAGAACTGCTGCCGCAGAAAACGGGGGCACCGCGGCCCGTGGATGGGTTCCGGCCTCTGGCGGAATGCGCATAACGGTGCAGAAGGGCGAGCGCAGCACTGCGGAAAACCTGGCAAAACCGTTTGGAAGTTGTCGCACTTTTGCTTTCAATTATCACCCGACGATGAGCGATGACGAATGGTCAGCCAAAGTTTTACTGCTCTCTTTGTGTCCCACCCGCCGGAGGGCCACCTTTTTCTTTGGGCTCCATTTGCCGTGTCCCTCCTTGAGCCGCTCGCTCGTGTGCCGTTCCGAGAACGGAAGCGGAAACGGAAGTACCCGGCCGCCGCCGCCGCCGCCGTCGCCTTGTTTGCTGAGCTTTACGCCGGCGTTCGTGGAAAATTATTTTTCTGTTCACTGCACGACGCCAAGTTCCGCGAAGCGTGTTGCCCCTGCAGGGACGGCCCTTCGGGTGGCTCTGTTTACTTACTTGAAGCTCTTTTCGGAAATATCCTGTATTTTGTTGTCCACCAGCTTCAGCGACTCGAGCCGCAGCCCCTGGAACGTCTCGTCGTCCACGTTGTGGATGAAGGTGCGTGACATGTCGATGTGCTTTATCGTCCCGTGGAGAAACTCTGCGAAGGTAGACAGAAAGAGAAACACGAAGTGTGTGAGAGAGAGAGAATGGAGCAAAAAAAACGGAGTCGTTATTGAGTGCCGAGGGAAACTGGAAACCCTGCATTAGGCGAATAGACGTTGCTAAATTAATCGAAACATAAATTAGAAAAACAAACCGCTGGAAAATGGCACTGGGGCCACCGCAGGACCTCCGGGGTTCTCGGGAACGGAACGATGAACGATTTATGATCGTCACGAAAGCAAAACAAATCCTCGGCGTGCTATTGGGTTGGGTTGCCCGCCTTTCGTTGGTGTGGTGGTCGTAATGTTGTGTCTCGCTCCGTTTTGCGTAATGGTTCTACGAAGGACTCTTGTGAACGGTCCAAATTTGTGTTGACAACGTGTTGAACGAAGGTCATACTTTACTATTGGTATGTTAAAGCGAACTAATTGCCTGTGTTTGAGCAATACATATTCTAATTAACTCACTACCCGTCACAGAATGTCGAATTTGTGTTGTTGGGTAGAGAATATTTTATGTTTATCAAACCACGGGTCTATGAAATATGATGTCTTCAATTTAAAATATGATGTATTCAAATGAATATTTGAAAGAAGTTATTAGAAAAGGTTGATCATTAAGCAGCGAAACACTTCTTATATACAAAGGATTCATTCGATTCTAGCGTTCTAGCGACTTTACCACTTCCAAGTAAATATAGTCTAACAGTCTATTGGCTTGAGGAAAATAAAGTTACAGTTACAGTAAGCAGTTGTTAATTTATAATTTAAAAAGCCTTAATGAAACGCATTAGAAAAAGATCTTTCCTCTTATTTATTTTTCATCATCTTTACCGATATATGAAATTAAATCTAATTGACTAATCGCTCCAAAGCTATTATATGACTATCGCTTCAAAGTGTTGTTATTGGCAAATGAAAAAAACGGATTACACCAAAAACATCCTATTGTTACTACAGTTTCACTATCGTTCCGAACGATGGGGAAACTAATTACACTCCTTTTTTATCGTTTACCGCTTCTGTGTAAACATAATTAATGCATCATCTTTAAAATTTATTTTAGGATTCATCGCGCCTCGCCGAAGAACATGACCTAATCCCGTCCGCCTAATGAGGGGTTAATCCTTGAATGTTTATCTGGAGAACCCTACGGCCTACGTGGCCCCACTGCAAAGGGCAATAATAGTTTCCCGAACCCCTTTTCGTAGGGTTATCATCATCGGCTTTCGGCCCATTGTCGTGCCACTATCAACCTCATTTTAAAGCACCCAAAAGCGGTTCTTCAAAGAAACCCCGGCCCGGCCCTGGAAAAGGCTGACCGATTTTCCCATTATCACCTTTCGGGTGCTCTCGATCAGCCCCCGAGAGTCGTTCCTCCGAGGCGTTCCTCATGAGGCAGTCACTGCACGTCCTCGGAGCCGTCCTAACGAGCCGTGCGAGCAAAACACGAAGCCTATCGCCGTTCCTTCAGGACGAAGCAGCATCCCGGTTGGGGAAGATTTAATTTTTCATAATCCTTTGAAAGGCTGATCGAAGGTCTGGCCGGCAAGCAATCTGCCGTGTTTTATCGACGAGCAGATGCCGGGACGGGATAAGTCGTCGGGCGGACGTCAGTGACGACGACCCTTTGTTCGGGGGGAAAAGAATCCTGAAGCGAAAATTTAATTTTCACTTCTCCTTCCGCCGGCCGGCCGGTTCCTACGCCATGCTGGGTTTCGGAAGGCCGGTGGATGCTGGTGGGAGACAGGACTCTGGTTGTCAACATCTTCACTGACAATCTTTCATCTTTGACAGCGAACGAGGAGTGCATTGTGTCGTTCGCCTCCGTTGGGCCAGTGCTTCGAGCGTAGGCCACAACCCTCAGCCGTAGAGTTCACGTCGTTGCAGAGTGTCAATCTTCTGTTTCAATTGCGTATTGCGCTGATGTTTTTGCTTCCGAATTCGTAGCTTCTCAAGGAATCGCTTTCACCATGAGCATTTGAACAGTGCCTTAAACAGGAATTGATGCTAATGAAGTTACAGTTGATTGAAAACACTCAAAACCACATCGCAAAAATAGTTTAAACGCATCGACTATGGCTAATTCAAACTGTCTTGAAATCTGGCCACTTAATCGGAGCTTATAAAAAGCTCAAGCAAAAGCAAGTCTAGCATTCGTTACATCATTTCGCAAGATCTATGAACTGGTGGAATCTCCGAAACAGCTGAACTGGACCATAAATCTCCCAATGCCCTTCTGCCACGCGCCATTTCAATCAAGCGCCATGGCGTAGTTTAATTCTTCGCCCCCGGTGTTTGTTGTTGCCCTCTGGACGCCGTATCTTTTCGCTGATCGTTGCCTGATTTTCATATCTTATGCAAACCCGAACCCGAACGCCGCTGCTGCTGCTGCTGGCAACCGCTGGGACCGCTGGGACAATACCCGGGCGACATTTGCTGCAGCCCCGGCTTTGGGAAGCGCTTTTTGAAGCGAACCGAAAATCCGACAATCGATGTGGAAACCGCTTTGGGCGAACGCCGGCCCCGAAATGGATAGCAGCTGTTCAGCAGATCGTGATTTTCTGGAGTGTTCTCTTTTTTTCCTTCCCTCCGCTGCCGGGAAAGGGTTCGTCGTGGTATTCAAAGCCCGAACGGGTTGAGAAAACAACTTCGCAGTCCGTTTCCCGGACGAAGAATGCATTCGTCGGCGGCAGAAGGCTCGCCCCGGCACCCGGCACCGGGACTGGCACCGAAAACCGACAAACCGAGATGCTATTCATCTCTTTTATCTCAAGCTGACAGGACACAAACAGGATAACATTTGGGTGTGCGAGTCAAGTCCGTCCAGCTGCTGCTGCTGCTGCCCGGGCTTTGGCTATCCTGGCCCCGGGTGCAGTTCTGTCGAAGAAGAAACGGAAACCCAACATTATGGTCCCCGGGTGTCGTTTATGCTCCGCTTTTTGGCTGCGGAAAACGTCGCAAGAAGCAGCTTTCGGACGGTTGACGAGTCTGGAGATTTTAATCCGATTTCATCACCTCGACCGCACCGTAAAACCCGACCCTCGGGGTGGAAGACTCGACGCTGCCCGGACTCGGTTCGACTGCAGCCCGGCATCAGCGAACCGGGTAGTTACGCTAAATGGTTGGCAGTATTATGATTGAATTTATTTCCAAGAAAACTATAAGACACTCCGGGAAATTTGATAGGCCAATTTGGACCAAAAGGAGGCCACTCGCCGCCCTCCGGTGGTTGAGTGGATAATGGGGCTCTCGCTTTTGTCAAACGATTACGACATTCATTGTTTAACTCCAACTAATTTTTGATGTTGATTTTAAGGCACGATCCGTCATGACGTCTTAGAGGGAAACGGTATCTTTTTCGAACCCGGAACGTCGCGTCCTTTTCGGGTGCTTACCGGGGCTTAACATGACGTCGAATAATTTGTTTCTAGTTTCACGTCGCTGGAGCAGCTGCTCGGTGCGCGATGGCCACGAATGTGTTAACCAGATTACGCAACCGGATACCGGAGTGGGTTTGTTGCGAGATCGCACACAACATTCATATATAGTTTCTGGCGGCTGGTAACGACATGTACCGACCGACTGTAGGCTTAGAGCCTGCCGTGAAATCACAAAACACCATTGGGTTGGCGAGAAACGAGTTCCATGTTTTTGGCGCTCGCAAAGCGTGTCTTCGTCGCCGTCGTCGTTGTGGACTCGCGATCCTATTTACGCTAAATCCTCCGGATGAAACTTCGTAATGAATTAATGTATTCAGCAGGTTCACTTAGATCAACGAGCGGAAGTGAGACCGGGCGCGGGGCGCCTGGCCGCGCTGGAAGTTACTTTATCTTCAATTAAACTTTTTTTTTCCTGCTACCCACTCTAAATTCTTCGGCGCCCTCCCCAAGGCTTGGCTTTCCCCGAACCGGAAGTAGGGAAGGTAAAAGTTTCCAAAACCGTGCTCCGGCGAAGGTGAATTCTTACGGGAGCCTGTCGGTGAGATAAGTCCTCATAAAAGCACTGCCAGCTAAAAAGGACAGCCAACTTCCGGCCGTCTTCCCGTGCCCAGCCCCTGGTGCTCGGGTGACTCGTCGGCGGGCGAGCGGAGAATGTTTGCGGTTAGCGTCTTCGTCCTAGTTCTCGGGTTCGAGGCCCCCCCCGGGTAGCTTGAAAGTAGCTAACGGCGAGCCAGAACCAGATTGCGCAAAAGAAATCCTTGTATAAATTCCCTTTCATAAAGTTTCCCGCCTTGCCGGGGAATCGGCTACAAAAACAAGCCCTCGAAGTCCTCAAACGGACACCGTCGGACGGGCAGGTGGGTTGGGTGGGAAAAATATTCCCGACCCCAGCGTACCGTACCGCGGCATCGGCGTAGTTTTGTTGTTCGCCCACGGCACTTTCAAGTCCATGGCCACGGGAACACGCTTGCCCACGGAGGATCTTTCCAACGCGGCCGTCCTTCCAGGCACGGTCGACCACACCGGAAGGGATGCGATCGCAACCGGGAACCGAACCGGCCGGAGCCGCTTTTTAATGTACTTTTCGAAGTGCAATAAAAATGATGAATAATTAAATTCATCGCCGGAACGCAAATTTCGATAAGCCGGTGCCTGGTGACCCGTGGCGATCGGCTGAAGCCAATGCAGGGGTTCGATTGTTTGCCCTAAAACCCGTGGCCGTTCGATTAATTGCTACTAATGCGCGATTTGTTACGACCATGCAGCCCGAGCAGGAGAGTTCTCGGCAGTGCCAAGATTTATGATGCACTGTAAGCGTAATTGTGGTGCATGTTCGACACGAACAAACGAACGGATGCTGGCCCGAGTTGATACGGGTGGACTATCGATTCGCTAATTGGTTTTACACCGAACGCAGGCCACTAAAACCACGCGTTTAATGAATATAAAAATCCAACCGGATGTACTAAATGGCCACGACAAAGACTTCATTTTTTTTAAATCCTTTTTGTGTGTTTTTTAGTTTTTTTTAATAATGTTTCACGCTTTTAATTTATGTGGTTTGGTTACTTTCTGTTTTTTTTTCATTAAAATAACGAGTCGTCACTCCGTAGGAGTTTGCAGGATTGCCTAACATCAGGCGTTTTATGACGATTGATGAGAAGATGTTTTGTGCTTTACTTTGCTTCATTTTTAAATCCTAATTTGAATGTGCTAATTTCTCTAACCAGCGCTAACATTACGTTTTAACTGGCATAATTTTGAAACCTAAACTTCGTTGAAATGAAACCATAGCTTGCAATCCATTAATCCACATTTGCATACTTTTGCGCGTTGCCAATGGTTTGAGACTCGTTCTGAAACATCATCACACATTGTTCCATTAGCAACGCGTCGGAATATTTGGAAAATGAAATAATCTTCAGCTGCCTCAAAACAACGGTCCGTCCGTCGAGAACGGACTGCCGGGATTCGAGGATCATCCTGAGGTCCGGTAGGAATAATTAAGCATATCGCTACGTTGTTGGCAACAGTTTGTTGCCAGCTGGAGCAGCGCAATCGTCCATTCCATCAGAGCCATCGCGGGGCCCCCGGTGGCCGAACGTGGACCGTTCTCTGGCCACCACTAGCTGGCCATGCGAAGTCACGTCGACCACATCCGGGACATGGTTCCGGTGGGTTTGAATCGTCACAAAACAGCCCCATTAGAGCGCCGGGAGTCTCGAGCGCTTCTCCAGAAGGCGCACTGCCCGAGTCACTTCTGGGCTCGAGTCGCTATCGGAGCACTTTTCGAGCGAGCCCAACCAACAGCAACATATACATTATTTGCTGTAACATCATGTTAACACGAAAATATCCTTTTCTTCGGCGCCTCGGCGAGAAACACATAGACGCACTTAGACGGGCTTCGGTGGCGGGGGCTCTTTTTCGGTGGCGACGGCACGGACAGGTCGACGGCGGGAAAGATCATTTCGGTATCCTGTGGCCTACCAGTGGGCCCCGGGATTGCCCGGGCCCACCGGGATTGGAGTTCCACTCCCCGTGGCACGGCTCTTTGGCACTGGTAATGACAGTGCTGCTCTCACCACGCCACGGTTATTCGTGTGCGGCGAAATTAGCTTTTGCCATCCGTTAGTTTTTGGTTTTATGGCCTCTCTTTTCGGGGACGCAAATATGTTTACACTTTGTCGTCCATGTTGGTGCGCCTCCACCTTCCCCGGTGAACGTGGGATGGGAGGTTTCTTCTGCTCGAAGAATGTCGTCTGAAATTTCCTACCATTGTAGGCCAGGCCAGACCAGGCAGCCGTGTGAGCATGTACCGATTCCTGAGGTGACCTTTGGTGAAGGAATTTTACGGAGAAAAAAATGCCACTGCTTAGGAGAAGCGACGAAGCGTGTCAAATTTAACATTTTATGTGAAAGCTTAAGGTTTACAAAAATGTGGTGTGTGAGCAGAGCTTAACTAAGAACGCTAGGAACCGAGTAAGCTTCTGGCAGTCAGCCAGGACACGGTTCAATGGACTGTGGCTTAGCAGTAAACTATTTTTTTCACAACACAGCGTGTCTCTGATTTATCTTAAATCAACAATTTCTCTAGTAGTGCGATGCGAATAAGTGTTTTATCATGAGCATACCTTACATACGCTATTGACGTGTGCTTAATTTTGAGCTCCAAGATTTTCGGGTCAGATTGATATGACATTTGGTATAAGGACATAAGTTATGTACTGATTGCAAACTACCGCAATGTTTACCTTTTTGTCGAATATATAAGAAAAGATACAACTTAAAGTAAACTAAAAAAATGGTTTCTTTTCGATAAAATACGTTCTCAATAGGAGTTGCTCAAACAGTGATAAATAACAATCTAACAACAACTTGTTGCCAAACAGCTAATAAATAATTTAAGTTCAATCTTTCCGACAAACTTTCCCCATCAGTAAGGCATTCATGTTGGTTAATATTCGTGGGAGTTTGGGAACATAATTAGCGGATGCTTGCTTATGGACGTTGGTGAAGTGACACAATCTCGTACTAGAGCCCAGAGAAGTTAGAGGCACACCTTAATCCGCCCGTCCGAACCGGATCCGAACTACTGATGCCGAAAACGAAACTTTTCTCCGACCGGTGAGTCCATCGCCTTGCTCCTTTGACAACTGGCCGCGCCGACGGTTTCCCCGAAGCGCACAATCGGAAATCCATTAGCAATTAATTTCCGAATCTTCTAATTCAATTCAGCTGAAGGTCTAATCTTTCGGCCTCATCTTCTGCCATGTCGTGGTCGCCTTAGTCGTCGTCGTCGTGCAGGACCGGGCCCCGTCATTCGACGGCAATCATTCCTTATGCTGAAGTTAAGCACTGCGATTGTGGTAACGATCGCCCGTGTGCCGCCGAGTCGGTCCAGTGCGATGGGTTTCTGGACCCGCCGATCCTTCCATGCCATGGGAACCATCGTTTTGGCCACTCATCTTTGGATGTTTTTCTCGTGGCATTCCTTTTTCCCGCAGCATTTTTATTCACCCAGTAAACCGTGGCCACCGTATCAGCTGCGCGCAGCATCCAGGACGTGGAAAACACACAAACAACGGCCCAACCAACACCACAAACGTCTTTTATGCGCAGCATCGCTTGCGTGCCGGCATCGGGGCGCCGGTGACGCCACGGTTCGCTGGAACTCTCCGACACACAACTAAATAAATAAGTAAACAATTCGCTCTAATCTGATTAGTCGAGAGCGCAAACTTCCTTCGCATCTCACGTGTGTGTGTGTGCGTGGGCGTATGAGTGTGCTTGTACATACTTAACGATTTTGTGTCCTGGTATCATTCCGGCGCCGGCGGAGGCTGCATGTGATGTTTACTTTCCTTTTTATTTTGTTTGTCACGCATCCACGCGAAACTTGCGGCGGCCAGCGCCAACTATTGGCGCGTACGGGTGATTTTGCAACATAACCAAGGCCGTAGCTATCAGTTTATGTGGCCCTTGGTGGCGGAGGAAAAAAAACGAAATCACCCCTGGATTATGTGTTTGTGCGACTTAATCGAGTTCGGGCGAAAGGTGTCGAGTTATGATGCCATCGAGTGGATGGCTGATGGGTGACAAATTATTTGATTAAGCATTTCATGGGGTCACCGGTTGATCCGGCGATAGGCGAAGTAATTCTGTCCACCGTCTCAACCTCAGACCAGCCGAGTTCATCGGTTGCGTCAACAGAGGCATCAAGTAGAATGAGTCGTTGCGCAAATGAAGACATTAAAACAGTCTTGTTTTGCTGCATTTTGGGCAAGGTTTAGTGAAGCGATTGTATGAGTCTTTTTTGATACTTGAGTTCGTTTTCAATGTAATATTTTATCGATCTAAACAAGGTGAGTCTTCGGAAAATTCAACATTGAGTGACTAAACCGAAAACAAATATTCGAAACAGACAGTTGATCAGAATGATACGGTTTCGGTTGATATAACCTCCAAGCACCGATGATTTTTGCTTCGAACAAACAATTTGATTATGCTTAATGAGCGTTGAGCGTTCTGGTTACAAACTTTTCGTCCGTTTGTTTCACGTCCAGAAAAAAAGGTCCAAAAACCACCACGCCTCGCGGTTCCAAGTTTGTCCTGTTCAAACATCGTCCATGATGACTGTGGCACCATCGTTGCGTGAATTAAAGTTTTATTTGCCAACAACACGCCATTGCCAATGACTCCTTCCGGTGGTCGAGTCAGGTGGTGCCGACTTTTTGGTGAACTCGGCAACAAACAGTGTATCAAGCAAGCTAATCACCATAAATTGGGACCAAAGAGTGAGCATTGAAATTAAGTTAGCTAACAGATGGGCTTTTCCATGTAAAACATGCAAAATTTCCGATTCCCTGCCAACGGTGTTTTATGAGCCTTAAGCGACATGACTATCCACACCGATTTTGATTCAAATTTCCTTCTAATTTGTTTCTAACTTTTGATATAGTAATTCAGATTTGATTAACAAAGATGGTCACAACTTTATAGACTTCAATTTGCAGTGATAACAACACTATGAAGCCACGATGTTATTACTGCTACGAATAAACTTAAGTTCAAAAGTGAAGAAGTTTGTATTGATTTATGCTTCAAAGGGCCGCAACTTCGGAAACCGGGTCACAACTTCCCGGTCAAACATCATCCCCAAAACGGAGACGTTCCTCAAAACTGTTGCTGTCACCGTCCACTCTCCGACCGGCAGTCGTTACGGCCACCGTCAGTATGGTCATCAGCATAAAAGTAAGATTATTGGTATTTAAAGTTCCTCCGACCCATTACGCCGTGAAAGGCAGCAGTGTCTAGGTTCGTCCAAAAACGGCTGACGAGTAATAAAATTGCTGCTCCATTTAGCTCATTCCGCAGTTCCCCTTGACTCGGTTGGGAGGTTTCGAAAAGAGTGAAAGTTCTTAAGAATACCGATCCACCCTGTGCAAATAGTGACCCACACAGTATGTTGGCAATCTTGCTCAGCGTATCCCAAAACCTTCTTCTCGTCGTAGTCGTTGGCGCTCATTGGGCGGTTGAGTGAGATGTCGGGAAAAGTTGCTCCTTAAGTGGCTCGGTCGGTGAGACGGACTAGTCTCAGTGTTCGGCAACAAGCATTTGTCAGTGGTCCGAAGCGGGGCGCCGGTAGGATTGTCGGTATCCGTAAAAATGTTGCCCTAAGTAAAGGGTAACAAAATTTATGGCTCAAATTAAACTTTGTATCGCTTCCCGCCTCCCGGCTCCCGGAAGTAATAGGACGGGGGCGCGGGTTCCCTTCAAAGACACTCGACAACTCCGTTGAACGAAGGGCCCAACGGAGTAGATAAAATTGTCCCTTGCCACCGATTAAAATCAGTCAACTGGTTTGTGGAAGCTGCAAAGGTGACTAGGGAGGACGCCGGTGTGGTCGTTGGCATTTGGGCGTCTGCTAAATCAGTTCATTCCAAGGGGGCCAAAGTTCCAGGGGCCCCATTGAATCTTGGAAGATTAACTGATGGGCGGATCGTTCCCGTTGGCGAGCGGCCTATGCCTTGGGTCACCAGCAAATGGAACTCCCCTCTTCAGGATTTTAGTTGATTTCCTTTTCGACGCGATTTTCAACAGCACAGCCCGCAGCACAATAAATCAATCAACTCGAACACACAAATTTCGTCCCCGATAGCACGGGTTACCAGGCGTCTCCATTAGAAAATAATGATAACATTTCTCGGTGTTTCAGAATTCACCGCGGGAAGTCGGATTTGCTTTTCGTGAATAGTTTTGCACCACGCGGCATCTTGCACGTAGGCACCTGGCCCAAAGTTTGCCCCAAGACCCTGAGCTCAAGAGCCGACGCTCGCTCGAAAGGAGCCTTTTTCGTGACCCTCTGGCCACCGGTGCTGAAATATTCAACGGCAAGGTGCATGCTTAATTCACTGGCATTTGCCACGCAAACCGCACACTCTACGGCTATGGCGCGAGCCCCAGCTGCAGTGCTCAACTTCCCTGCAGGCAGCAAATGGTCCCGCTGTCACCTGCAAAAACGTGTCCATTTTCCGTGTCCTTTCCGTGAGTGAGCCAACCGAATCCGATTCCGACGAATTTGTCACCATCGCTCGCACGCTCTGGTGCTGGTGCTCTGGTCGCCGTCGCTTCTATAACAAGTTGGTGATTTAAAGCGCACGTCTATTTCAATTCCACGCCCCGGTTTAATTATCGTGCCATGATGCAATTATACAATCATGCAAATATATGCTTCGCCCCGTGCCCATGATACGCTTGCACACACACACGCACACACACACACCAGAGCGTTCCGAAATCCGTGAACGAATGTCGCTTTTCGCGCCGGTTTTGTCGAGTTGAAAATTCGTCGCTGAACCGCAAAGCTGATGAATTATTTGCTCACCGGGCGCACACCGGGTCTCGGGGAGAATTATTTTGCCCGCGATCGGACGGCCGGCCGACTGGCCGGAACTGTAGCCCAGCGTCCACCGGTCGTAGCGGTGACTTTGTAGTCACGCACGAAGGACTTCCCGGGGGGTACTCTCCTGGGGCGGTTACATATTGCCGGTACTCCGCGTCGTCGTCGTCGCCGTTCGTGACCGAGAGGACGGCACGGCAGATAAAAGTATCTGATAATTATTTTTCATACACCATAATCAAGGCATGTTTTGCACGGCCCCGCCATCGTCTGCGCTGCGTGAGCCGCGCACTTGGCCGACGCGAGGACGTGGGTAATAAATTGTAAATGAATGTCGCACGCTTTGTCTAACTCGGTCCACTTCTGGCTATTGTAGTGTGAACGTTCAGGTCAAATCAGTTTAAAGAACTGTTGCCGTGTTTTACATATTTTTTCAAAGTTTATCTTACACATAGTGGGGTGTGTTGGATTTTTTTTGCCATTGCGTGGCCGATAGAACCGGTTCTGAACATATTCTCGACCTCTAGTAGAGCCATCATCATCAGAGGGATACCTGGGGCGAGTCATCAGCAACATCGAATTATGTTTCTCCACAGGGATGGGATACGGGCATTATCCTGGTAGGTGGTTTAAATGACGAAACACGACGCACGCAAACAAAGTCATTAGGGATGGAACGAAGCAACAAATGAGAGTTCTACAATTCAGGAAAGTCGATATCTGCAGTCATTTTTACCCTCACAGGCATTAACGAGCCTCCAAATGGTATTCCCATTTCAATTATCATCCACTTTCAACATGACCATTGATTCGACCGAGGCCGAAAGTGCCATTTTCAAATTAATTCGTATACTTTAGACATCGACCCAACAATTTGTAATCGTTAAGTTTCCCTGTTGTAGTACAAAAAACGCTCGTGAAACAAAAACACAAAATTTCATTGAACGTTTATTGAAACGGTTCAAATATCACTTCGATGAAGATGCTGATGCTTCACAATGCAACCTGCTTTCGTGTGTTAACATGCTGAACAACGCTCAATCAATTAAACGACACCAGTTACAAGTACCGAATTACATCAATCGTGTACCATTTACGTTTACACATTTTCAAACACTTAGCATTTTACAGAACAAAGCAGTTGTTTGGAAAACAAACAGACACACACATTTTCATGTCGTGATCAATTGCTCGCTATTGTTTGTAATTAAATGTTTGAGATAGGGAAAGTGTCGTTCAAAGGACGAAATGCGATGCACGATGTGTCGGACTCGCGCATCGATCTGTTTGATGCCGTGTGTAACATACTGTAAATAAAGCCGACGCCGGTCGGTATATTATCTGAGCTTGCATTTGTATATTTCCCCAGGCAGACGGGTCGGTTTATGACGGTTTGTTTACACACGCGGGCTGATGTTTGGTTTATTTTATTAGCAGTTTGTACACTATAATAGCTCGAAAATGCTTCGCAGGCACGAACGGAGCAGAATTTAATGTGGGCAGCCATTGATGGTGCATTGATATGATGACACCGGTGTGAGAGAGGCTACCGCGAAGGAACTGCCATTGGCTTCACTGCCGTGACTCCCAAAATGGTCTGGGTAATTATGGGCAGGATTGCCATGGAAATCTGCCGTAACGTGTGGGCAAAAAACGGTTGCACCATTTGTAATGTTTCTTTTGTTTTGTTTTTATTATAAAACATGTCCGCTGCAAATAATACTTGAGTTGTCATATTTGTTTACACAGGAAGCCATAAACATTAGTAGACAATTTCGCGAAAGTGCAATAAAAAATCCGAGTATAACAAACGTACCATTTTAGTTTCGTTATATTCACACAGGCTCTCGTAGGCGTCAGAGCCTGCTCAACGGATTGTGGTCATGGTGGGCACAGATGAGCCTCGGTGGTAAAAAAGGCAATCCAATTTTACACTTTCTCCGCTCGCTGCGTGCGTACTTTACGCCGGCGAAATGTGGCCGCAGGTTACGGGTAGCGAGTAATGCCAATAAAATTAGCATGCAACATGTGAGCATGTGGGCCGCCGTAACACAGCGCGACGTGCCAAACACTCCCGGCTCATTGTAGCAAGTAGGACGTGGGACAAACAAGGGCAACTTCTAGCCAGTGGCCCTCCACTGGCACGGATCGCACGTCCTTGTTGCGGTTCTCCCGGGGCCTCAAATGTCAAGGCAGGTCGCCGCCTAGGTGTGTCGGGTGACAATGGGTTCGAGTGTGACGGGGGGGCAAACCGGGGGCTCGGCGGTCACTGGGCGCCGTTTGATAGCGATCATCATTTTCTGCCCCGAGCCTCCTGGGAACCATTCGGGGCGTTATTTATGCACTCCGGGGAAAGTGTGTCACGTTTCTGAGCGGCTCCCGGGCGGCAATCCGGAGATCCCCTCGATACCGTGGTGCCGGTTGCTGGTTCGGTAGCCTGTACGCGCGTGAATGTATCCTTTTTTGCTACCACCTACCATGTGTCATTGCCGGTGGAGGCGCATTTTCGTGTGACGATTAGTGTGGCCAGCTCTAAGTGGCCAGAGTCACGGCCCTGGAATACTTAACGGGAATACGTACAAATTATAGGTGTTAGCGGCAAGCACGACTCGTGGCGGTATCCTGTGCCTCCGGGGTCGCCGCGGGCGGGATGCTCGAATCAACTAATGGCACACTCTGGGTGATTAAATATTTGCATGAGTAATACGGGGCAGCCTTCGAGGCCTGTGAACATTTATTTAAAAACCTTTCTCGGTTACAATTGCTTCGCTAATGAATTTTAAATAAGCCCAATTAGGGCGAGTAAGTAGGATCGTGTAATGTATTCCAACAACATACTTTTTTTCAATTTTACAACAATATGCAGTGAGCAGTTTAAAAAAAGGTTCAGTGAAAGAACATTGGCTGTGGCTAAAGATGCCTGCTGATAGATCCTAATACTGATAGTGTTATAGGGGTAGTTCTTGGTCGCACTTACAATAATTTTTCGTCACTTATTGCCTTGGATGACTTTGTGTCCCTTAGTCGGTGTCGCAATGTATCATCAGCCGCCGGGTTTGCTTTCGTCTCGTTAAATTACATCACGTGTGCTATTAACTTAACGTTTACAGTTATAAATCAGGCCATGCATCCCGTTGGTAGCAGCTTTTACGCAATATTTTTGCGTGAATTTCAAAACTTTATTTAAAATACTTTTGGTGCTCCGATTTGCGTCAAATATGCATGGTTTTGTTGGAAAATTGGTTGCCATTTTAAAGGTAGCCTCATAATGCCTCTTGCATAGATCGTTGGTCTTGCATAGGTCGTTATTGGCGTAAAACTTTACACACAACAATCTGTCTTTATTTGATCTTTATTTCTTATCACACAGAAAGTTTTGCAATGCGCGGATAATAGGTGATAATCGCTTTGCAGTGTCCTACTCAACATGGAATTGAAAAAGTGCACTCTCCTTAACAATACCTAACCCTATTTAGTCCAGTGTTCCTCTTTGTTGTCTGTTGGCAGATGATGTATGCGCCGGCACCCTAACTCGTGAATCTACTTCTCGCATAACTACTTTGAAGCTGTACGGCTGCCAATCGTGTGTAAATCTCCTAGCATGTTGAAGCTACCGATCAAGCACCGTCAGGCAAACAGCTCATGCTCAGCCGCCAACAGAGTGACCTAATTAAATTTGCCATCTCAGCTATTTTGCATGCCTCTCGGGCTGCGGTCGGAAAATTATAGCTTCCCTAAAAGCGAAGGCATGCCGTCGCTTCAATGGCGGAAGACGCATCGTCCTGCGGCTCCGGAAGTTTCCGGAGTGCCGCGCGTTCCGAAAGCACCGGCAACTGGCAGCATCGGCGGCACTAGATTTGCCGCCGTGTTTCATTACCACCACCACCGGGGGATGTGCATACGTTTAGCCAAACACAAATATATGTTTCCTGCCGACGGCCGAAGCTCGTCTTCTAGCGACGCGCACTCCAGACGGTAGTGGGCAAAGATAAAGAGCGAGAAATTAAAGAAAAATATTTTCGCAAATGAACAAAGACGATTGTTCCACAAAACGCCACCGTCCGCAGGGAAGAAACTAGATATGCAGGACTAGGGGCAGCTCTTCTTGGCAAAATGATCGTGAAAGTGGCGAAAGGGAAACGATTCAAGACATTCGGTGACGATTATATCGTCTGCGCCGGCGTCTGCTGCAATATTAATGGCATTATTTGCCACACTAATTAATATTGCTCGCAGTGCTGCAGGACTCGGTTCCGGTGGATTCGGTGTGTGGCGAGCGATGTCTAACTAATAACGAGCGCCACTGGCGTAGTTTAACGGTATCAGAAACGGTACAGCCGATGATGGGTAATTTTTAATTAGAAAATTTGAAACAAATATTGAACAGCTTCGCTCTATTGTGAACCATTGCCGTTCGTAATGGCATCCATCCAGTTCACTGGTTCTTTTTTCAAGCGGATCGAAAATACATACATTAAAAGCACCGTTTCCACCATTTATTCTCGTTTATGTACGCGCCTTGTCTGATCGACCATCCATTCTGCTTATTTCAATTTATCATCACGACTCACCTTATCGTGCTCGTGAAAGCGCAGCCATCTCGCCCCTCGTTCCGTCGCATTTTATCGTTTCATTACTCGCATTATTCTCCACCACTTTACACCTCTCAACCGTCGGGCGGTATCGCTCCCGGCAACAACAGGAAAAAAAAAGCTGATCAAGAATGGGAACGATGGTACCCCCGCGATCGCTTACCATACCCGCCTGCGTTTGATTACCGACACTTGATTGCACTGTTTAACTTCCCGTGTGCCATTTTTATCGACTGACTCGGTGGCCATTTTTGCATCCAATTTTCCTCGGCCATCGCTGCGACAACCTGTAGCCCGGCAACACGGCGTCCCGACGTCGGAGGCACGTCGCCGCAACGACGTTGATGATGATTTTCCATTTCCCCTGGCGGTACACTAGCCTTTTTCCAGTCGTTTATTGACATTCCGTACAAGGAAATTGTTTTACGGTACGGTTTTGCTTGCTGCACTGTTGCTGTTTATATTGGCATTTCTATTCGGTGGAATTGTTTTCCGTTTATCACGAGCGAAACTGAACAGCAACTCAATTGCAACGCAACGCCGAGCTACGTACAGGACGGGTCTCCTGCAAATGCAATATTCTCGGTTCTCGCAATACTCCTTAATCCTCGTGCCAACATTATCATAATGGTGTTCTAAGTTTAGCATGCAAACACTTGTTTCTATTGCTCCGATTCAGGCACACGATTTGCGTTCACTCGAAACAATCTCCCCTTTTCCTTCGGCGTCGACCGTGGGGGGTCGAATATTCTCAATGTCACTCAATCAACACTGATTGTAGATTGAATTTTGCCAACAACAATAAACAGAAATAGACCGGCTCCAACCGCGGGAAATATCGTTTAACAAAAAAAAAACGCAAACGAAAAGTGCTCTAAGCGAGCGATAGAGAGAGAGAGCGATCTGTTGGGCCGTATGCGAGCGCCAGGCAGGTCATAATCGCTTCGGTTCGGGACCTCCGGGGACCGACCACAGGATCGTTGGGAAGGCAAATTGAACCTCAGCTCAGAAATGGCACACCTTCGGCCGCAGCCTTACGGAAAGGGTACTGAAATGGCTCCAAAAACCCAAGGACTCAAGGATACGCCTCCTCTCTGGCGTTAGCTTCGGGAACTATGTCAAGTGCTCGGTTCCGGTCACAGTGGCCCCCTCGGTGAAGGTCCTGGCGAGCCCTCTAAATCCTTGCTGAGTGCGGTGAGCCCCGACCGGAGTGTCTCTGCGATGGCGGCGTACTCGGCATAGCAGAACGGACATTCACCGAGCCGAGCCCAAGCGACAGGACCCACGATGACAGGACACACGAAACAAAGAACGTCGGTCGGTCGGTCTCGGTCTGGGTAAAATTTGCCGGAATCTTTGGCGCAAATTTTGCCCCGATGAAGGACACCGGGCTGAGCGAGTGAGAAAAGGTTAGAGGCCGGTTTTTGCTTCCGAATTTGCCACCTCCCACGGGACAGACAGACCGAAGCAAACGATGTCGTTGATTAAATGATGAATGATCGAGCCTTTTTGTGTGGCCAGCGGCGCGTCCTGAGACGTCCTATTTCGCCTCGTCTCGCCGCTTTTCGTCGGACATCATCAGCAGCAGCGGCAGCATCAACAGAGTGACAACCGGAAAAAGGGTTCCGACGGGAAAAGGGTCCCAAATCGGTGTCCTGTGCGCCCGGCCTCTGTCGTCGACTCTTCACGCCGGCAGTCCCCGTCAGGTGGGGCCCGAGTCCTTTCGGCGACTCAATTTAATCCTCCGACCTGTCGGAGTGGGGCCGAAATGATATTTGTGGGCAACTGTTTGCTCGGGACTCGGGAGCAGGGCGCGCGTGAGAATACTTTAAAATATCAATCACGGGTTTCGCCGGGAGAGTGGGCACTCTGTTACACTCTGATTGAAATTAATGAAGTTCCTATTGGGCGACACTTGGGCGCTCTAAGTGTAAATTAAGTAAATTCAATATTGACCGTACCATTTTGCTGCTCACGCCGTGGAAGACGCGTGGGCAAACCACCCGACAATCGCATCTTGAACACATCTTGAGCTTGAGCAAGTGCTCTCCAACACTCGCGACCCGGCGTCCTGGCGAGCAGCAGCTTCCGAAAATTCCATTTAATCAGAAATTGTTTCGATTTAGATTTTTGTTTGAACTTTCTCCGAATTCGAACAGCCACGTTCAATGTTGCCGAGCAACGGACGGCGGTTAGAAGACGATCCAGAAGCCTAGCTCGAGTCCCTCGAAGCCTTCATTAATCGCCAACGTGCCGATGCTTGCGTAACGGATTTAACGTATCCTCCGCGAACCGATCCCTCTCGCGGTGAAATCCCCATACATTATGAAACATAATACGTTTATCTACTGTTGAATGCAAACAGCATCCAGCCGCAGGTTCAGCGATTTTTTGCCCCGATGCCTAATGCGCCGAGCATAATCGCGCGAAATGCGCCCGGCATGCTAAGCCTACCGACTACTAAGTTGTGTAACAGCGGCCGGCGCATTACAGGCGTGCGGTTTTGCGATCGAGCCTCGGCGTTAGGTTCGGTGCCGTAGAAAACTCCACAAAGCGTGGCCCCCAAACAACACCATCAACAACAACAATGGCAATATTGAACGCGTCGCACATTCGTCCTTTTAATCCTGCTTTAGCGCTTCCGAATCCACGCCGAAACGGTCGGAGGGGGGGCATGGTCTCCCACACGGGCGGGGATTTAATTCTGCGTGAGCCACACGGTGACAAGAAAAACAAACAAAAAAAATGGCGGAAACCTGCTTTGTGGCAACAGCTGAGCGCGTAGCCTGATACGGAGCGTGTCAGCGTCCGGGTTGCTTCACACACCACAATTCGACATTTATATTGATCAATGCGTCGGATAATGTCCCGCCCTTCCACCGAAGCCCGGCCCGACCTGTGCCGATGATAAACGTTCTGTTTTTGTGTCAATTATACGCACTACGGGCGAACGGAGCATGGAACAGCCATGCAAAAAACGCAAAACAAAACACGCGGCTCGTGAAAATGCGATGATGGAAATGAAGGCATTATTGAAAAAAAAAAACCAACCCTTCGATATCATCGAACCGCCTCGACATGCAACCGCAGACCAAACACCGGTCCGCGTTTTGGGGTGGCTGCCGTGCCGTGATGGTATCTGTTGAAACCACCTTTCACGCTTCATCGAATAGTGTTGAAGACATTGCGGGGTATTGCGGTACGGGGCTTGGGTGCAATGGGTGCAACAATCAATAACGCTTCACGCGATTCCAGAACAATGTATTCCGGGAGGCTCCCGGACCCCCGCAGATCGTCTGCGAAAGTGTGCTCAATGCAAGGGGATTAAACGTCGCGGGTGAAGAAACTCGCCCACAAAGGACGATTGCTTGCAATCGAAAATAATGTTTTGGTTTGTTTACAATGTTGCGCTATGTTTTACATACCATACCACTTGGCTTGGCTTGCGGTCGGAAAGCGTTCACTATGGCTAAGATAATTGCAAACATGGTGATTACTTGAAGCAATGATGAAACAGCATCTCAGGAACGCTACGAACTCCTTCAGCTAGGAGGGTGACGAAACACACGGTAAATTTTCATCCATAATTATCATCCATATTCCAGATCCATCCATCCAGATTTTCATCAATAATTATCAACGAACTAGTTTTGTAATATTTGTTGTTATTATAATATATGTTTTTACACTGGCATCGGTCGCCATATATTTATGTTTTTACACTGGCATCGATCGCCATATATTTACACTGGCCGACACTTGTTATATTGGTTCGTAGTAAGTGCGCACCGCGTGGCACATTGTTACGCACGCGCCGGTGTTGCTGGCGTCGGCCCAACGCATGGTTGGTTCGCTGTGATGGACTGAGTACTTTGTTGGCGGGCGGCTTCGGTGGCGAAGCCGCCCCGCGTGTGTAACACTTAGAACTCTGATCCGCTGACTGGGGATCTCGGCTGCTTTCTTTCCTTCGGGGAGAACTTGTTTAAACGCGACACGAAGAAATATTGGATGTTATCGCCGCCATCAGAAAAGGTCTTGACTGACGGATCGTTCTTTATTTTACTACTACTACTACTACTACTACTTTAAATCGCGTTCCTGGGGTCTATTTCGCTTCTCTATGGGTGGCCTGTTTGTGTGGTCCAGTTTCCTCGAATTCTTCGAGGTCTGGTTCGTTTCCTGTTTTTACCAAATTCCTCGCTGTCTGGTTTGTTTCCTGTTTTGCTACTTGCTTTCTTTCCGGGAAGTGAATTTGCCTATTGCGTGATTTATGACCTGCATATTTCCGTTCTATGGGTGGTCTAGTTGTGTGGTCAAGTTTCCTCGAATTCTACTGGTGTGACTGTTTAGCAGATCTGATGAATCTGCTACACCTCCCTTCCTTTGAAAGAATGAGGCAGCGATTTGAAATGAGCTGTCTCATTCGTTCCTGGCTCGTATTAGTCTGTTTTTATGTACTATTGTTTCCTTAAGGGTCTGCCTGTTCCTTATAGTGCAATTCGTGTGGTCGATGTTTGTAATGGTAAATGGTCCTATGTATACAGGATCTAACTTCTTCCTGTTTTCGTTTGTTAAATAAACTGTGTCTCCTATGCTTATTTGTATTGGGTTGGTGTATTTGTTTGCTGTGCCCTTTCTGTTTTCTTTTGCTTCTATTAATTTCTGTTTGGCCACCTCGTTTGATTTTTGTAGTTTGTATCGCATTTCCGTGTAATATTGTTCTATGTTGTATACTGGATCTAGCTTGCTTTTATATAATTCCTGCGGTAAGTTTGCTGTCCTACCAAAAATTAATTCGTATGGTGTGTAACTTGTATCTGTGTGTGGGGTTGTGTTGTATACAAATTCGTAAAATTTGGTCCAATCGTCCCAATCATCGTGATGCTCGTTTGAAAATGCTCGCAAGTATTCGTTCAGACATCTATGATTTCGTTCTAATGAACCTATTGTTTGCGGGTGATAAGCTGTTGCGAATGTATGTTTGACGTGCAATATTGCTGCTATTTTGGAAAGTATTTCGTTATTGTATTCTAGTCCCTGATCGGTTTTCATTTCTAAGAATTTCCCAAACGTGAGTATGAAATTTTCTACTATTGCCCTGGCTATTGTGTTTGCTTCTTTGTTTGGTATTGGTATTATGACAATATATTTTGAGAGTTCACATTGAATTGTGACTGCATAACGGTTTCCTTTGTTTGTTTTTGCTAAAGGTCCTATCGTATCTATCGCTATTACATCAAAAGGTCTGGTAGGGGTTGTCGTCACAACTGCCTCCTCTTTTGTGTGTTTAACTACTTTATTAACTACGCATGCTTCACATTTCTTTACGTATTCTTGAATATCCTTTCTCATATTTTTCCACTTGTATTTCTCTCTAAGCTTCATGTAGAGTCTGTACTGGCCTACATGTCCTCCCGAAGGGGTCATGTGATAATCGTGGATTATTCTTAGCCTTTCTTCCCTATCTGTGATCCATCTAGTTGGAGTGAACAGAACTATTTCAAACCCAGAAATGGCTGTATTCGCGATTTCTTTTACGGTTTGAAGGGAGTACTTTTGGTACAACTTATCTTCCTTTGACATTGCTATCTTATTTCTTCCGTAACTTTTTGCAATGCTGCACAGCTCTAGAAGAGCAAGCTCTAGTGCTTGACTTCCATTATGGTGCGATTTCTTAGTATTGGGGACTAAAGTCAACCCTAGCGCTTTATTTCCATTGTGGTTGAATACCGTCAACCCTATTCCTTCTCTTGTTTCCTTTCCTACTACTTTCAATAATTTTGATGTTTCCGACGGCCTCTCCGTCGTCCACATCACGGGTTGATCATTCCCTACATCGTTTCTCTTTATCTCCTGGTTTGGCCTGGCTTCTTCTTTTGCTTTTGTCATTGCCCTTGTTGTGACTGTAAGAACCTTATTCTTAGTTAGCTCCTCCTTATTTTTAGGTATTGTTGCCTTCAGTTCGTCCGAGTTATATATGATTCTGGAAAGTGCATCGGCTGCAACGTTTGCCTTTCCTGCAACGAACTCTATCTCGAAGTCAAACTCTTCTAAATCTAGTCTCATTCTGGTTAATTTGGATGTGGGATTCTTCATACCGAATAAGTATACCAAAGGTCTATGGTCGGTTCTTATCTTGAACTTCCTACCATAAACATAAGGTTTAAAGTAGTTGATCGCCCAATGAATTGCGGTCAACTCTTTTTCTATTATAGGTTTATTCTTTTCACCTGGTGTGAAGCTTTTGGATGCGTAGGCAACCGGGTGGTCATTGCCATCCGTAATTTGTGATAGAACTGCCCCGCATGCCATGTCAGAAGCGTCCGTTGTTATTATGAACTGTTTCTCGAAATCAGGGTATTTCAAAATGTTTGGAGACATCAAATTCTGACGCAGCGTATCAAATGCTTCCTGGCACTCAGGTGTCCATTCGAATTTCACATTTTTCTTGATTAAGTTGTTAAGCGGTTTTGCTTTCTTGGCAAAGTTCTGGACAAATTTCCTATAATAGTTGCAAAAAGCGACGAATCGCCTTGCATCGTCGGCACTATTCGGTATTGGGTAATTTCTGATTACCTCGAATTTTCCGTCATCTGGAAAAATCCCTTTATCCGTTATCTTATGTCCTAAATATGTAACCTCAGTTCTAAAAAATTTACACTTCTTAGGATTTAGCTTAAGATTATATTTCCTAAGCCTATCAAAAACCTTAATTAAATTGTTGATGTGATGCCGTGCACTGCATCCCGTAACAATTATATCGTCGATATATACAAATGCTAGTTCTGGTGTTAAGCCTGCCATGGCTATTGCCATCATTCGCTGGAAACTGTTCGGACTTATGTTCAGCCCGAACGGTAATCGCTTGAAGTGAAAGTGGCCTGCAGGTGTTGAAAACGCCGTAAACCTGCGTGATTCCTTCTTCAAGGGAATCTGGTGAAAGCCAGACATTAGGTCGAGGGTACTAAAGTACTTCGCTCTTCCTAGCTGATCTAATATTGTGTCAATCCGTGGTAGTGGAAATTTATCAGGCGAGATTTTTTTATTTAGTTGTCGGAAGTCGACAACTAGCCTCCACTTTTTGTCCGCATCGTCTGATTTTTTTGGGACAAGCAAAATGGGTGAGTTGTAGGATGAAACAGAATGCTCAATGATTTCATCTTGCAACATCTTCTGTACCTGCCTGTTCATTTCATCTGTTTGTGTATGAATTTGTTTGTAATTAGGAATGTAGGTGGGTATGTTGTCTTTCAGCTCTATGTTTTGAGTATAAAAATTGTTAGTTGTGATGGCATCATTTGCTGTGCAAAAAATATCAGCATATTGCCTGATCACTTTTTTCAATTGCTCTCGAGTATCCTCTGTTATACTATTGATCTCAATGTCTTTGAGAATTTGTTCCTGTCTATTGTTGGTTTGCTTGACTGCATTTTTAAAAATTGTAAAATTATGCAGTGGTTCTATTGTTGGTTGGAAACTGTTTTCTTTTATTATTACGTTTCTGTTGGTTGTGTTGATAAATTTAACAAATGGTCTTTCCTTAGACACGATGGTGTTGCCGCAGAATACTCCTGGCTCTATTTCTTGTGCAAATACCACTGAGTCCTCCGTCACTTGTGTTAAATTAATCCTTCGGATGACCTCACTTCGTATAGGTAACATAAAACTATTACCCATGCTATCCTCAATGGGGTGAGAAATAATTTCACCATTGACTGAAAACCCTAGCAACCAATGCTCGTAATCTATAGTACATCGGTATGCTGCTAGGAAATCCCTACCTAATATACCATCGGTATTGATTTCTATTGTGTTTGGAATCAAATGGAATTTATGTTTGATCACGCAGTTGCCAAACTGGAGTTTTGCTACTATTGTACCCAGTGTGGTTACTGCGTTGTCCGAAATACCTGTTAGCTGTATTATTTCATTCCTGTTTACTGATTGTCCTGATCTGGATTGCCCTGATTTAATTAGCGAAACATCGGCACCAGTGTCAACAATGAATGTTGCAAACCCCTTTTTAGTTATGTCTATTCGGACCTTGATATAGTTTGCTGCTGATACATTAATTGTTAACACCGGTAGCACTGAAAGTCCTCGAGCGCATCAGCTTGCTGGCCAGAAAAAGCTTGCGGCGTGTCGGTGGCCTCGGAGCGCCCGCTCTGGAGCATTCCGGAAGAAAAACGAACATCACGCACGCATCTGACACATAGCGGTCGATTGATAATCTTAATTTTGCGACTTTTCACTTTTCACCGTCACTCGGTTTTTGCACGAAAAGCGGTCCTTTTCGGTTTCCGGGGTTTTGTTTATTTTTCTCTGCCGCATTTGGGCTTCGGGATGGATGGCGCGGTCGATGCACTCTAGTCAATGCAGCACTCCACACCACCGGGGAACAGATCGTGGCCGAAGTGGCGAACGTTTTTTTTACACTATTTTCTCGGAAAGAACCCGGAAACGGGAATCCCAGAAGCTCCCATTGGCGAGACGTATGCAGCAGCACACATTGTTTGCCCGGGCTTCTGTTTGTTTCCCCTGGCGGATTATGTTGATGCTCGCTGTGCGCGCAGTGAACCGCAGCAGTGGAATGCTTTGTTGGCCGGCGGTGTTTGGTCGATTCGGAGTGAAGTCACTTGACTTGCGTAGGGAGCGGCCAAGGGATGCCTTGGCTTATCTACTCTGTTGACTACTCAAACGGAGATAATACCACGGTTAAGTACACATACAGCAACAGATTAACGCACCCCGTCAACACTTGCGGCGGTACTACAGCACGAAACGACGTTCGTTTCCATTTTGTGTGCTGAGCTGAGCGTCGTGACGAGCCCTTTTACGAGGTCAACTAAATTTGCCTGAAAAAGTGTACGGAAAAATCTTATCTTGCTCGGACAACTTGAAAACCGAGATGGATTTCAAGATGTCTTTTTTATGTTTTAACTTATTTATTTATTGGCAAGGCGCACAAAGGGCTTAGAGAGAGGGACAGGGGCAGGGTAACTTTCGCAAATAAAAGGTGCCTGGGCCTGTGCCCGCACGAAAGCATAAAAAAAACTTATTTATTTATTGTGTTTATTTATCAAAGTTAATTAGTATCTAGAAATTGTTGTACGTACGACGCAGAGTAAGTAGCGGGTTAGCATTATTGAAATTTAGTCGAATATGTTATACCAAACATGTACGATACACTTCCAATATCCACAAAGATTGCTACTCCGCAAATTACAACTTATTTCATATAAGCAACCAGAACAACCAAAGGCTCACCGAAACACAGACGGTGCATAAAAACTCGTTTTTGAATCGTTCAAGCAAACTTTCTCATGCACAACATACATTTTACTTGTCGGTTCGACACACAACTTCCCCTTTCATGACGGTGCTTTTGTTGTGTTGTATTTTTGGCAGCAATCCCTAAACCCCCGGAGCCTCCACTCATATCAAAGCGTTCGCAAACTATCCCGAAAGGCAAATCTTCGATCATGCATGAAATTGAACTTTGTCGAAAGCAGCAGAAACTCTCGGTAAGCTCGGACCAGTGTGTTCTGTGTGTCGCTCGGGGAACAAAAGGTAGTAATATTTTTCGAACTTTGATGTTTATTTGATGCTTGTTGAAAATACACGAACGGTTCAAGAGAAGTCATATAATCATAAAACTGATTCATGTCAAGTACATGCAATCATAGAAAACTATAAAAATGTAATATGTTGTAGCTACTCACTACAGCTGACTATGTAAATAAAATAAAGAATTCTCTTAGTATACAACACATCTGAGCGTTTGTGTTTTTGGTTTAAGCATCATCGGGACGATGATCCACGCGGAGCATCCTGTCGGAGCATTATCTTGTTGAGCTGTAGGGGAACAGGTGTGAAAACCTCAAGCAAACGTATTTTCTTACGCATCCACAGACCAAACAACTCTCACTCTGTGGCGGCAAAGGCGCTAGTCAAAACACTCAACACCAATCGGCGGTGTAGGCGGCCAATGATTGAGAGGCAACGGCACGGAGCACCGAGGACAACGCGTTCGTTACTCCATTCCATTCCGTCTCCCACACAAACCCGGGCCACCCGGCAGTGGCGGGTGTTGGTTCACTTTTTTGTGTTTTGAAAATGAGTTAAGAGCCGCAAGTCCCGACCAAAAAACGGCGTCCGTTGCCGAAAGATGTCTATTTCTCGCGTCGACAGCCTTCCCTTTCGCATTGTTTTGCGCCTTTTTGCCACATTTCGCTCCCGGGAAAGGCCCCCAACATACTTATATGCCAAATATTGTGACACCGTGGGGCAGCCACCGTGAAAGTCCTTCGTCCTTCCGAGCATTCGCTTCTTTTCGGGCCCGGTACCGCCCATCGGTTCCGGGCCCGGAACCGGTGAGTCTCGACCGTGCCGAGAAAGGTGGGCAGCTGTGGAGTCGAGATCCGGGGCCATCCGATCCTGGCACATCCTATCGGGCTGGGAACCGGGTGCTTCTATCTCGTATCCCGGCACCGTTTGAAGTCCACACCGAGGTGGAAACCGAGAGACGCATTCCGGGCGCGAGTGCTGAAGGCATCCAGGCAAAGGCAGGGTGTGGCGGGGGATCGGGTGGGCAGGCGGAAAAACTGTTGGCTTTGTTTTGGCTCGACACTAAAAGCGCACAACAATCTTCACCCTGCTTCACCCATGATGCTTCCGGGGCGGATGCTTCCGGGGACCCCGGCTTCCGGCTTAGGCCGCCCCCGGACTCGCCCGGCCCGGCTGCTTATGTTTGTGTTTTCCTTTCGAGTTTTCCACTGTTTTCTAACCATCCGAAGCGAGCGCTATTCGTTTGATGTTGCCGGGGTGGAAAAGAACAGCGCACGAGATAAGCAGGTGGCATCGCCAGGATTCTTGTGTTGTTTTTGGGATTCGTTTTTTTTTACGGTTCATTTTTCTTTTCCCTCCCTGGCCTGCCCTGGCGTGGCCCCGCGGAGGATTAGGTTTCCGCTACCCAATGACAATACCTGACAGCTTGCGGCAGGCACTTTCGGGCGTGCGGGCGCCAAACGGGGCCAATAGAAACAGATATCCGATGCTGTAACTGCACATTACATAAATTTTCTTTTATTTCTGTCCCGTTGTGGAGCCCCGAACACGAACATCTTTCGGCTGGGTGCCAGACGGTTCGGTTGCTTTCTCGCTAGACTTCCATCGATCAGGGCGAGTTTCCAAGAACGCCTTTTCTAGTGCGCGAGAGAAAAGTGCAACTTGCCACACGGAGGGCCAGCGTGGAAAAATTCGAAGAAGCGTCAAAGCGACGGGTTGTCGACACCGATGGCTTCCATTGCATGAAGAGGTGTGTTTTTTTGTCCGGATGGTCGTATTTTACTCGCTTCGCTTCAGTACACTGGCGGGTCCGTGCCCGAAACGTGCCCGTGATCCGAATCACCTTCTTTACGGTGCATTTCAATATTTCATTGGTCATATTTTACCAGTTTTTACCGCGACTCCGTGAAGGAAAGTCACGAGCCGTGACCGAGCCAGCGAACCCCGTTCCACTGTTCGGCCATAACGTGTGGTTGTGGTGGCCGCTGGCCCATGACAGTGGGGGAGGGCTTTTATTTGATGGCACTTTTGGCTGATGGAGGCGCCTGGTGATGCTTCCAGGAAGTAATGAAGGCACGGAAACAAAAAAAGGCCCCAACCCGACGAAGTGGCTCCGCCAGCCGGAGCTATATACGGTGGAACCGGACCGAAATGAAGCTACTAAAAGTTTATTTTTGTTGAACTGGATGAGTTTCCACTAGACGGCGCCGGGGACGCGCTGTGTACTTTCGCCCGATGGTAAAGTTATGCTATGCCGCCCGACCCGCGCTGGTCCGGTTTGATGGCCTGTTCCACTTCGCTCTGGTTAATTTTTATACTCTCAATAATATTTTGCAAGTGGCTCGTTTTGTTTAACGGTCTCTCTCGTACGAAATCACGATGTAACAACATCGCGACCCGGGGAACAAAGCAAAGCGGAAATGCTCCAACAAAACGGTGGGTGGCCAGAAAAAGTGAGGTTCGCGTAGAGCGCGGCCAGCTCGTGGACATGAATAAGCCAAGAACGCACGCATGATATGGATAATCTAAAACAATCGTGACAAAGATTGTGAAAGGAATAAACGGCTCTTTGAGGAATGGCATAAACATAAACGTACGATGTTCAAAATGTCCTCCGTATCGTGAGAAAAGAATGAGGGAAAATCAATTTTCTTTGCGTCTATGTAGATGAGTGGTGATTTATGTGAATTTAGAAATTGGTCGACAATTTTTTATACGATTTACAGTGCCTTACTTGGTTGTTTCTTCATTTTGTTCAACGGTACGGTACGGAATGAAATTTGTTTATAACCAAAAAAATCTTTAATTTGAATCTATGTCATTTGACCTTTAACATAGTCCCTGTTCTATGTAAACATAGAATGCAATGCAATTCTCTCCAATTTTCGACACACATTAATCGAAAAAAAACTATTTCCCGTTCGTTTTTGGTCACAGTAAAAGAAACAGCTGAATTGTTTTCAACTACATTTTGACTCATTTCCTATCATTTACATCTATGCATTAGTTGGTTTGTTTTTAATTCAAATAATTGTCTTATTGATAAAACATATATTTTAGAAGTCTTATATACCTTAAGGTTTATGTATAAATTCTTTGTTAGCATTACCCATCAAAACATATATGCTCGATCACCATCTCGATCATTTCGAAGCTATATTGTTTATCGATTTCAAACAAACCCTATATATGTGGCGAGCATTAAAGCTAACAAACCCAGTTACTTGTCTGACATAAATGTGTCTTCAAATTACATGTTTGGCGCACGTCATGCTGGACACCGAAACTGCTACACACTCGAAATGGGTTCGCCTTCGTCGACAAAGAAAGAATACTCGCATTGCGAGCAATTACAAAATTAATCTCAGCCGTGTGCGAATTAAATGAAACATCCTCACAGCATCCAATCACTTTCCCATTTTGTCGGTATTTTGTCGGGAACCGTGATTCTTCGTGATTGATTTTTCAAACCACGCTCCCGTTTTCCTTTCTCAGCTCAGCGAGCCAAGAAAGAGACCGATTCGGTTGGCCACGATTTGGCCGAGATTTCCCAATGGCCTCCCTCCCCCACGAGAGAGCGGGGCGGTCACCCCGTCCACACAATGGCACGCTCACTGCTCGAATAAGGCACCGTTCTTTTTTTTCTGTGCTAGTTTTCCCGTTTTTCATTTGGGAGCCAAGTATAAATGGCCAATTTATTTTCCCCGGACCAGTTCACCGGCATCGGCGGAAAACCGGGGTCTGGGCACGGGCTTACGGGGCCCTTGCCGCTCCGAAGCCGATTTCTAGATCCACTTTGAGCATTAACAAATAAAAAGCACAACCCGCCCGGGCGGAAGGGCGGAGCGACCACTCCGGAGCTGCCCGAACACATCGATCAATGCGTCGGAGCCCCGATGAGCCTCTTGAAAAGGATTTGAAGAGAACGAAAAGGGGGAAAAAATAAACCACGGCCAAAATCCCGCTAACGTAGGTCGCATAATAACACACACACGACGATGGCCGCAAGTAAACAAATGTCCCGAAAAAGCTTCTCGACCGAGCGAGTGTGCGTGGAATAACGAGTTGTCACCACTCGAAAAACACGCTTTGGTTTGCGCAAATTGCGGTTTTCTATTTGGCCACTTCGACATATTGATCGTAATGATGCGCCATTTCGGTACAAAGCCCGTGCGCCGGCCAACATCCCGGTTTGCTAGCTTCCCGGAATGCCCCGGAATGACTGTCAGTTCTGCTTCAGTCAGTCCTCCTCGACCTCAGCCTCGCTGAGTGGGCTGCTGGCTTCTTGGGCCAACTCATGCTGACTGTTAACCGAGAATAATTTGATTTCTCAGCAAAACTACGCCACTCCGTTCCTGTTTCGGTCGTTCGATGACTCGATTCGCTCGAAGGATGCTCCAAAACTACCACCACTACACACTGCCGGCACTAACAAGGAAACTCCGGGCCGAGGAGGTTACCTGCGAAGATGGTGTAAGTTTTTTCTTTCCCTCTTTTATTCCCAAGAAGGTAACTACCAAGAACCGCCCTTCGCCAGGCACGGCATTCGCGGCACGAGCGAGAAAAAATAATCCCGAACAGAAAGATGCAACATTACAAAATGTCAAAATAAACAATCGCAATCCTCTTATTTGTAGTGTTAGTGTAGAAGTTGAATGAAGGAACAGCGGCGTGCCTGAAACAGGGTAGCGTACATGCGCGAAGGGTAGGGACCATTCGTGCTTAAAAGTGTCCTTAGCCCCGAATAAGCCCTGAAAGCCCGCCCCGCCCCACCCCGCAGGAGCCTTGACTTACGGAACCTTCCGCCATGGTGCACAGTTTCCCGGTCCTTCCAGATACCGGGTTCCTTGAAGCGCACACCAGTGGACCGTGAAGTGGATACTCTGGCACCTGGGCGACACACCACCCTGCGACGCTGGCTTGGACGCCGCAGGATACACCGTGGGACCGGGGACGGCCAAAAGGGCACTCTCTCTCTCGCTGGCTGGCTCTCCGGTAAAGGACGCGATTGAAGTGCGACTAGCTTGTTAGTGATATTTGCTTAAGGTTGTTTGGTGAACTAGACTGTGCACGGTAAAAACCGAAGCACCGGCACCTTCCGTCGGTCCGTCCGTCGGAAGGATCGGGCCAGCTCACGCGAACACGCTTTGAATGCGCAACAAGAAAGCGGAAAAGGTCCTCGTCTCAAACACGGGGCGAGCAAGAAAAGAAACTTGTCCGGGACTTCTGTTCGGTGCGAAGGACGAATGGAGCGTGTCGAGGGTTTCGGGCCTAAATTGAAAAAAATACGGTCCTTCGGATAACAACCGGGGGATGCGGTGCCCTCGGTAGGCCTATCATCGGCCGGTTGGAGGCGATCGGAATTTAAATTCACCACGTGCCCCAACACCGAGCCATGTTCCGACAGATTATCGCCGGTCCCGCCTCCGCGCGGCCCAACGGGTAAGTGTAAGGTCCGCGCGTCCTTACAGAAGCCGAAGAGGTATTAGTCAACCGAAGTTAGATTCCGGCGGATTCGGACGGTGCACCCGAAAGGTCAATATTGATCCTTCAATGAAGGCCCGGCCGCTCCCCCCGATACGCACTGGTGCCGATGTTGGGCCGTGTCGAATCGATTATGCTCCATTTCGTTCTCCCGGAGCCGTCGTCCGGTTGCTCCATGAATAAAGATAGGCTTTCGAGGGCGCGAAGACGGGTCCCAGCCCAACCGATTGGTGTTTGTTTGCATGCAAACTGTTATCTTAGCACCGTTAAAACTTGGCCTGGAACCGCTTACCGGGAAATTTGTACAGCGACACCTCGTTGCAGTTGATCTCGAGCAGGGCCGTCTGATTGGGTAGGCTGGCGCACCGGCACATGGTGTTGGTGGGACACTCGTACGAGATGTCCTGGTTGGTGTAGAGGATGTTGCGGTTGTCCAGCTTCCAGCTCCCGACCGCGCCCGGCTGTATCACCGTGAGCAGCAGTATGCTGACGACGTCGGCGACGGACCGCACGAAGTGTGTCGCCATATTGTCTGCCTTCGAATCGAATCACGATTTTAAGGAGCCCGCGGCAAGCCTTTCACGGAGACACGAATCCAAACGCTGGAAAGAAAGACAAAGTGACGACAGCCCGGCGTTAGTGAATTTGAGATTGAGACGGATCCGAATCCGAGATTACCATCGATGGATGGCTGTCAAATGGCTGACGGCGGGAGAAGAAAGCGAAGAAATCCAAGCCAATAAAAGCACCGTCTGGCCACTTTGGAGGATGATATAATCGCACAGAAATTCGGAGCTTCTTTTCTATCCTTCGAAAAAAAAACGGCAAGATGAAGACAGTAGCGGCAGTTTGCGGCGAATCCGCTATCTTCGCGCGCCACTACATGGATATGGACTACATGATAAATTTAGCCCATTTATCATGCCAACCCGTGGAAACTTGCGCCGAAACCAAGGGGGAGGTAAAAATAAATTCTACGCGTTACGTTTCGTGGTTTCGTGCAACTTTTCGTGCGCAGCGTCTCCGGCTTCGGTGGAGCCGAGGGCGTAGCCGAGTGAAGATGGAACTGCACAGCACAGCACAGCCAGGATGCTGCTGATGATGATGACGATGATGATGTAGCCAACAGATTAGAATGGTAACCGGTAAAGTTTTCGATCAGACATTTTAAAACTCGATAGAACTTTGAATAGCTTCATGCTGTTGGATCGTGCCCGGCACTCGGCACTATTAGTCATCCCGTTATCGGCGCGTATTCTTCGACTTTGGACTTTGGTTCGACAAACTTTTAAAAGGTGTACGCAAAAACCCTGGTATTGGTTTTGTTCAACATGCCAACGAGTTAAAACTTCAGCCATGCGAACGTATGCAAGCTGTCAGGGTTCAGGGATGGTGAAGTACATGTAGGAACATATAAATTGATATTTTAACATTGTTTAACGTAAATAGAACTACACGAAATAATGTGAATCAGAACATTTTGAAATCTCCATGAAATGTCAGAATATATTAGGTATAAAATGTTTACAGCCGTTGTGGTCAAACAACAACATATGATTAATGTATGATTTTATGCTATGATGATGGTCGAAAAACAAGATTTCTCTTGTGGAAGAATTAATTAAAATTTCTTTAAGACAATTTATTGCACATACTCCTTTAGTTTTATTTACTTGAAGCTTGTTGATCACCCGTCATCATCCAATATCAAACCCGTTACTCCATTTATGATTAGTTTTTAGTCTCGTCTAGTCAAGTTTTCTAACGGTAAAATATCTGTGCCCGTGCATCAATCTGTCGGGTCCGGGAGATAAACATTAAAATAAATTTGCTCAGTGGAAAGTTTAGTAAAGTTCCTCGGCCGGAGCACCCATCGTTCCACGAATCCGTGCTAGTGAACCCTTCTCGAGTAAACCAACGGAAAACGGATACGTCAATATGAAAAGTTCAGTTCAAAGAAAGAAAAGTTCAGTTTTCATTTGGGCATCGAAACGAGAAACTAAAAATAGCGCTTCTTGGCGTAGTGACGACCGGCGGCGAAAGAATATCCCCCCGTGACGTTCGGTGCGTCCTCGGTTCCCGGCCACTGGAACACCCGGAACCGACAAACGATCAATGTACCGTCGCTCTGCTGCTGCGCTGCGTTGTATCCCCGTCGGCTATGTTGTAGCTACTTCAACAATCATTAATATAGAAGACCTTCGCCGGCACGATGGCCCGAATGAAGCAAAAAAGTCAAAACTAGGATCCGTTGGGTTTCACCACCGGCCCCACCGGCAGATTCCACAACTTCACGGAACATCCGGTTTTTTTGGGGGGCGCTGACTGGACCGGTTTTTCGTTCTCCGCTTCGGCGATCCGAAGCCGAGGGTCGATTGCTCCGCTGAACTGAGAAACCCTAACATGCGAGGTAATTAAAAAAGAATTTCCCGAGTGAAATATACCGGGACGTGCAGGGAGGTTGGGCTCAGGGCTCAGCAAACAACCGGAACCGATCAGAAACTGGCCGCCTCAGCGGCAGCGGCGTCGGAATGGTAGTGCGAACGAAACGAACGGTCGAAAATTGGTAGGAAATGTTTAAATAGTTTCCACTCGCGGCAGTAAATCGAAAGCGGCGGGACCGCAGCGCTCAGACGGCCAAGCATCTCGGGCCTCCCCCCGAGAGGGATGTTCGAGGGACGAACATACGTTCGATTTTTCGTTTGCCCCACGGAAGCCGTACGCCCGTCTGCTGTTTCTCGGGGACTGCATCAGACCGATTCGACTGCGGAGGCACGATGACTGCAGCGAATCGAAACGAACTGTTCGGAAGGCTCGGTTCAGGAATTCAGGCTTCCCTAATTGTGCGGCCGCCGCCCCCCGCCCCTGGCACCTGGCACCGATCCCGAATCTCCAGCGGGACTCAGCCGGGAATGGCGCACGGCACTCCGGTCAGCCAGAAAGGCTCGTCGTGCCGGATTTCGGGCTGCGAGGGAAATTGTTTAAATATTTATTATCTCTGGCCACCATCGCCGGTGACGGCGGCGGAGCTTCCGGGAGCCACGAAAAATCAAACCCCTACAGAGGCCGGTGGAAAAGTGGAGCACGAAAAGCGAACCAAACACGGAATGAATTTCAAATTAATGAAAACCCGCTCGTTGGGGAATTTCCCAAGATGAACCTCGGCGAACGGGGGATAAATTTGATATATTGCATGCTAATTTCGATGGTCCCGGCGCCCGGTCCCCTCCCCCCCCAGTGGCCGTTGGCACCTGGGCACGAGCGACCGACCCGGGGCCGGGGTCTAGAGTCGGCGTTGTTTAAGGAAATCCGTATCGTGCTGGCTGCCGTGAAAGGAGTGGCTATAATAGATTTAACGAGGACGGCGAGAGCGTAAGCCAACAAATTATCTCTGGCAGCATTTTATTGAAAAGTTGGAGCCGGGTTCCTTCACTCACCCGAATGGGGGCATAATTAGCACAGCATTAGTGCTTATCTGGTTTAGATAATTAGCGCAAATTTATGCACACTCCCGAGCACCGTCCCCGTCGAATGCCCTGGGGACTTTATGTTGGGGACGGGCTTGGAAATGGAAGTCGCGAAGGATCCACATTTTTCTTTGTAAGCTCGTGAAACCTTTAGGAATATGGTTCCCACCGATTGCTTCTCAGCATAAGAGATGTTTCACTGTGAAGTAAGTAGTTTCTTTTGAGGGCTTACTGGCAAATGACTCCTACTGGATTTTGACTTAATTTTTAACTGTCATTAACGTTCGAAGTCAATATTGCTTTCGGAACGAAATAAGAGATTGTTATTTTCTCGTTTAACACTTACAACGTTGAAAACTAATCACATATTGCTACGTATCGTGATCGCTAATGAATCGAAAAAGTATTAAGAAAAGGAATCAAAACGCAAGTCAACATTTCGGACTGCCCATCGAGTTAATTGATGATATTTGGGTCCTTTCAAAATATACTAACGATACCACTGCTCTCAGCTCGTTTCTTTCCAATCAAATACTGCGCCATCAATCAAAATAGTCAACAAATGGTTTAACTTTACTCACCGTTATTGATGGTGGAAAGAAACAAGGTACCGTGCTTGAGAAGTCCGGCAAATGAACCCGTGGTCCACGATGCGTTTAATGACCCCCAAAACACCATCGAAATAGCAACCTTGTAACAAATTGAACATAACTTTCAAACGACTTTTAAAGGATCCGCTTTGTTCGTCACGAACTTCACAAGAAATCTTGCCACGTCCTGGCGCTCGCAATCCCGCTGGCTTTCGTCTTAATTCTGACATAACCTACACCACCGCCGTCGTCGTCGTCATCGACTCCGGCATCGTCGTCGTCGTCGTCATTTAATAATATGGCCCCAGCGGAACAGGCTCTCTAGCGTCGTCTACGGAGTCGCGTGCTTCAACGCGGCTTCAGTCGCGCGGCGAAGCGAAGCTCACACCATCGCCGCCATTCGGAAAGCAATAAATCACGTCCGACAATACTTCAAGCACGTAACATCCAATCGGAATGCCCCCTAATGCTGCGTGTGTGTGTGTGTCGGTGTGTGTGACTTTTGAGGAAGACTCGGCGTCCCAAACCGGAGCACCGATCCCAGCGTGGCTGGAGTGCCTCTTGGACGGTGAACATGATAAATCCCTGTCAGTATTATCCCCTTTTCCGATAGCGCCGGATTTTCCCATGTTTTCCGGGTCGTTGGCCGGAAAAGCTAGGCGGGGCTTGGCTCGGGAAAAGGGACCGCGAGCTCGCTTGGCTGAGCTTATACATCATCATCGGATCAAATCTCTCATCATGGTTATTATTCGCGTCTACTTTGCCCGGTGACGACGAGCTGCGATACGCCAACTATGCGAGCCGCATTGCACGGGGACGAACCCGGAAAAAGCCCATTCTTCGCCCTGAGGGACGAAGAGTTTTTCAACGAGTCTCGAGCCCCCGCGGGGTAAAAAAACAGAATATTATCGTGCCATCACCTTATCCATCGGATCGGAGCCCACCATCCATGCACAGGTCCCAGTGTGGTGTGCTGTGATAATAATCACTCAAATCGCATCGCTAGTTGCCGGAAAGTCGGCGGACAAGTCGGAGACGAACATATGGTGGCGATGGGCCACTTGAAATGAATGTGCATCACTGGGGTTAGCTTTTGGAGGCCCAGAACCACGCAGAGTGAAGCATAGAATCGCGGACGACATCACGCACGCCACTTCAAGAGGCCCTAGAAGGCAGACACACCACTCGATGGCTTTGTAACTGTAACTAGCTTCTCGTTGACGCTTCATCGTTCAGTGCCTTCAGCGATGAGCGATAAAAACAAGACTGATTCCGTGTTGAACTAAGAGAGCTCTACAGCCAATGTGCACATCCTTCATGTGCTTTTGTTAAGTGTAACCTCTATGGTAGATATAATGGTTTTTTTGTTCAATCAAACATGCAAACTAATAGTCATAAAACAATCTGACATTTAAAACTACTACTACTACTCGGTTTCTAGACATGGATATCACATAACACAACTCGGAACGCGAAAAACCATGTTTGTGTAAAATAAGACAAAAACTTAGATAAAAATATGTTCCATTTTCATGGTTTTTTGACAGCCTAAACTTTCTTTGTGGTTTTTGTACTGTTCCTAGAAATGTCTACCAACCAGTCGGCCAGTACGATTGGCCACCATCGGCAACCAATCACAAATGCCTCAAGTTAAGTGAATTGTAGCATAAACGTAGAGAACAAGCATATTGCTGATTCCAGAAGCACCATCATCCGAGTTCCGTGCCATCATCCTGATGCGTAGCACACACGAACACACACATACACTCACCGACAAATGATCCCTTGAAGGAGCATCACCACCCGCCCAGCAGGGCGTTAGCTGCCGCATTCGCAAGTGATGTGATAACGTCATATCGACAGGAGCCGACGCCGGCGAAGCGAACGGGCGTAAGAATGGCGCAGCGCCAGTCCTTTCATGTCCGGCGTGTAATGCTGCCGTTTGCAGCATTTCTTCAACCCCCTTTACTTCGCCCCTTCGGGTGCGATGTACCGGAAATCGTTACGGATTCGTAAGCAATCGAGAGTCGATCGAAGCGAAATTTGTCACGACTTCCATCCGGGGGCCAGGACGACCGAAGCACCCGACGGTTCTCGATTTATGTCGGGACAACAATTTCGGGCCCGATGGCGTGCTGCTGTTGATGGGCTCCCTCGAAACGGGTGGGCAGCCAGGGCGGCGCAACAGTTGTTTGCGCCGCGTTTTGTTTCGTGAATATTGTCACATTAAATTATAAACACACTTCTGCATTGAGCCATTCACAGCACTCTTTCCGGCCCCGAGCCCGTTCGCTCGCTAATGCTCCGAGTTCAATCCAATAATGGTAGGCCGCTTTGCGCTGATCCTTGAAGCACTGGAGCCCCGGTTGCTCGTGCCCATTATTAATGAGACAGAAAAATCAATTCCTTCCATCGATCAGAGAGCCAGGTGCGTTCGGGTGCACCTATCCAATCTGCAGGTGGTTCTACAAGGAGACGGCCGTTTTTGCTGGCAACATGCCAACCCGCGGACCCAAGCCAACTTTTCTCAGCGCACGCACGTTGGAAATGGTTTTTTAATTGAATTCAATCGATTAACTTCACTAGCACTGGGGTTGGTTCGCAGTTTATTTCCACTTATTGCTATAGTCGGCTTTTGCCTGCACCCAGGTGGCTCGGCAACTACTCATTATATTGCTGCCGGGCTGGAGCATGAAAGGAAAGAAGGAAACTGCGGCGTCACCGAGCTGTAATGTAATGGGCCACAGCTTGTAGCAATCAAAGTCATCACGGCCTGTGCCGTGACCCGATAATTGCAGGCTACTGGTCTTTTGATTGAGAGGCCGTGTGGTTGTGACACTTGAGTGTCACAGGAGTCGCCGACGAAGCGTGAAACGGTTAGCAACATAATTGGACACATCAAAGTTTTCGACCGACAACGGGCGGAAGTATCGACACAGTCAACAAATAGTCCGCTCCCGAGTGGATTACACTCCGACTCCGACTCCGATATTGACCGTCGCTGGCCGCCCGGTGTGGGAAAATTATTAGAGATTAATTTGCTGTGTAGTAGTGTGTCATTATTGGTGGTCGAGCATTTCATTTTTCCTTCGCCTCGCTTGATCAAACGCATAAATGATTCTCCATTTGTCTGCACGCCGTAATCGGGCCGCCGGGCGCGCCGGGTAATTGATTCGTTGATCGATGGCTACACAACCGAACCAATCAAAACCATTTACTGTGCGCCGTGCTCATGAAGGTGTACCTAATTCATTTATTATTGAAGCTTAGAAAGCATTTCTACTACGGGCTACGGACCATGTTTTAATAGGATTTGCCTAGGACGATGTGAGTAGTGTGCCTGTTGAAATGTTTTGCCTCTCTGAATCGAAGCTTTACAAATGAATTAATTGCGATTTTACGTTAAACACAGCATTACGTACAACACCGTTATCCTTTCGAACAATTGTATTTGATCGCTAAAAGCGCCTTCATACTCCAAATGTATTAAATGAATTTGCAACAAAAAGCAATTAATGTTACTGTTACTAAATGTTGCGTGACCCAATGGCCCATGGCCCCTGTTTTGCTAATAAATGTTGAATCTCAAGCTAGTAAAATAACAGACGTAAAAAATAATTCTTTTTCCAGCAAAATTAATCATTCCACTTTAAGCAACATACCTACTTACTTTGACAAAGAACGCTCAGTATATTGCCACGCTACATCGTGTTATTGGTTGAAACGGTAAAATGCCAATCACTTTATTTTCCTCTTAATATTCGTTGCTACATGAATCAATCAAACACAAACCTTCATCCCGCACATCAATGGCACTCCGTGGGCTCTACACAGGATGTCTTTTTTTCTGAATCGATCCTACCAATACTCCCGCGCTACTTATGGGCCCCAACACAGTAAAACCCTTCACCTGAAACCGATGCTGTAACATCTCGCCGTGACCTATGACGCTCGGAGCCTTTTGACGGGGGACGCCATTTCCCCAACGGGGCCGCAATAACCGTTTCGTGGCGCAAGTAAGAAAAGTCAACGACTTCCGCCGGTGGGGCACGGAATTCATTCATTCGATCCATTTTTGCCGGCCGCCCGGAATGTTAAATTAATTTTTCGGCCACCCGGTCGAGCGTCAATTAAACGGTTCGCCTCATAAAAAATTCAAATATTTATATCCCGGCCGACCGGCCCAACAAATGGTGCGGGCCGAGTTTGGCCGAAAAACCAGTGCCAAAAGCGTGCTCTGTTTGTGCCCAATAAAGGTTAGGGCGGTAGGAAAACGAGTCCACGTGGTCGTGTTGGTGGGCCGTGGCACGTGGTTCATTTTGTTCCATTTCGAAGCTGGCGAAAGCGTTCGAAAAGGACTAACAGATAGAGTGGTCCGTTCCGTCAAACGTTTGCTGGCGGGAGTATCGCCGGTTTTTTTTTTTCATTTTCACGGCCCCACTCCAAAGCGAAAAGTCGCCGGAAAATCGTCCCGGTAAAATTGCATTTCCATAAGGCGCGGGACGAAGGCAGAAGACGGAACAGCCGGCGGGCCGGCAGGCCGGTGGGAATCAAAGGCTTTTCCGAGCCGCGCTGTCAAACGCTTCGCCGAAGTAACGAAGGGCTGCTGAGTAAACCGAAATGGTCTCTCTTTACTTAGGGTTTGCCGGGGTTTTACGGTATTACGGAGCTTTTCCGTGGGACAGAGAACGAGCTCACGGTGCCAAAAATGTGCAAACATCGAACCCGACGGTGCGCCGGCCCGTCGATGGGCCGTCGCCCGGTGGCAGGCGCCTTAAGACAGGAACGCGGATCGAGGGATCGACGGCTGGCGACGTATCGAAAAATTTAACGAGACCTACCATCAACGGAACCTTCGCCGTCGTTTTGGTCTATTCCCGAGGATTCGTATCGCAGGTTGCGAGAGACAACGGAAAAAAGTGTGCATTTTAATGAGCGATCGTTCGGTGGTGTTTGGCCTTCGCCTAGAGCGATTTATGTTGACCGGGAACACCACGGGTTTATGCTACGTCGGTGCACCTTAAGCAAGCCCATAAAAATGAATGAAAATTTCTAACAAATAATATTCATCCATTTAGGGAAATATTCGACAGCAAAACGACATTCACAGCATACCAAATGGTGATTGTTCGAATATGTTTAAATAATAAATATAATTCAGCAATTTTCAGAAACATTAAAAGCTTCGAGGAAACATTGTTTTCTTTTCCCTGTTGTTCTAAGGCCCTTTCGCTCAACTAATTTCAACAGTTTCTTCATTCATTTGGTGCACCGTATAACCGGATCAACTAGTGAAACAAAATGCAGCCGTTTACATTTATCCCAACCAACCGGAACTGATAAGCCCGGCGCAACATTGCCACGCGGAAACCCTCGTTAATGCAGCAAGAAGCGCAACAAGAAAACTATGCTTATGAATGGACATTTTTATGTTATTGTCGAGCATCAAAAACACACGCACATAAACACGCAAATAGGGTGGCGGATCGGACCGATCTAGTGAAACGGTGAGCCAGCGAACCTCATTCCGAGTGCAGCAGCATCACCGGATCCGCTTCGAAGGAACCGAAGGAACGAACCACCGGCAGCTGTAGCTCGCCCGGTTGTCGGTGAGCTCATAAAACCTTCATTGTGAGACGCAGCATAAGTACGCCGCAAACTTTCATGATCCTTTTATCGTTTTCAGAAATTTCATTGCCCCGGTTCGGACGGGCCCGTCCGCCGGTCCTGGCCGGAGCCCAAGAAACGGCAGGACAATTATCTTGAAATACATGAAACACTCCGGATGTAGCCTATTACGGGTCCGGGACGAAGGGATTTCGGGAACGGCGGCGAAGGCGGCCCTCGGTTTGGGTGCTCGGTCGAGCTAGGGGTTTTATTGCCTTATTTACACTTCATGGTCAAGATGCTTCCAGCCACGGCGGGTTCTGTTGGCCACCGAGCCGTCTTGCGCTCGGCCCGTTGAACAATACGACCCCGGTCTGACCCAGGCTGGCTGCCGGGCTGTGAGTAGTTGGTGTCTTGGGAAAATCCGATAAGACCCCTGTGTGTCGCAGTCACCAGGACGCGTCAGCCACCGGAAAATGCAGCTTCCTCCGGCCGAAGGCAAGGATCCGCTTCTCAGCGGTTTCCTGCAATCGCCCACTGCAACCCTGCAGGCACACCAACCAAACACTCCCTCCCTGTCTCGCCCTGTTCGAGGCCAGGACGACGAGCCGACACGAGATAATGAGAGTAAACAAACGTATAATAGCTCTGTAATGGTCCGTTATCTCGCTCATATCTAATTTTCCGCTACATTGCATCCACAATCTTGAGCCCGGCTGCTGAGTGCTGAGTGCTCTAATTAGAGCCGATACGAGCGCCACTCGATTCCGCAGTCTCCACTACGGGATCCACAAACGTCGCATTAGTCGGGTTGCTCTCGGAGCAGGCGTAGGGAGCGTAAGTGCCTGGAGTGCCCGAGAGCGTTATCACATAAAACTCATTAGCTTGCCGGAGGCCTGCCGAACTGGAGTGTGGCCACACACACACGCACACCTAAAGATTGGACCAAACGGCCGCCACATTTCGAGAAACCGAGGTCACCGAGGGTGGCCCATGACACCGCACTGAACCGGGAGCCAGGAGCCTCGGGGTTTTATCTCACGCGTCACCGGGCATCGGTCCCGAACCGAGCCGTGCGATAATGGTAACGTTAATGGCGGAACGATCGACTCGAACAGGTGCAGGGACCCTCAGCGACAGCCGATGATTTGGGTGGACCGGTTTTAATCAAATATTAACCACGCGTCGTCGTCGTTATCGCTCCGACATCCGAACCGACATCGCGGGTTGCCGCCCGGGATCCGGGATTTAATTGATAATGTTTTCTGCGGTAACATTATGTCAGTGTGCGGTGCGGGCGGTCAGTCAGTGTGCTGTGTCCTGGCCGCCATTTTCGCTACGCCCGAGCACTCCTCTCGGCCTCGTTCAGTTTAGACCGTGTTGCGGTCGCCGTGACTTAGTGACTGCTAATTTCGCTCTCGGAGTGAGGTGCAGCCGATGCGCAGACCGATGTGCGGTGGGTTACTGCAATGGGCCGCAGATTTATGATTATTTGATGTTTGCTCAATATCTGCGTTCGGGAGCATAACTTTCCATCGCTCCTTTCGTAGCAAAACCGTCCAATTCGTGCATATTTAACCACCCGATACCGAACGCCCTGCCCTGTGATCTTTGATTTGGGTCGCTGCAATCGGGATGATTGCCGTTGAGTGTAACGCAAACAAAGGCTTAAAAGATTGACTTCACAGCGCGCTGGCCGTTTGCGATGAGAGGTACTGCAAACACTTCATCAAAAGGCTTCAAAGGCATCAAAGAACCCGCCATCGGCGCCCGAACATCATCGATCCAGTGTTGGTTGTTTGATTTCTTTCCTCCAACTGGATAATCGAATTATGTTTCTAAAGCACCAATCGATGTTTTTCATCGATTGTCCGCTCACTTAATGGGCTTGTTTTCGAAGCTCAAAGCAAAATCACGTGATTTATTGCTTTCAAAGCACAGCGGGGGTGCCGCCAAGTGCATGTTCGACATGGCGAGGAAATTTCCCGGTTAAATACTGGGCGGAAATTGGTCTTAGAATTTTCAATGTCTTGAGGCAGTCCTCCAGACACACACACACAAAGTCTTGCAAACCTAGCCGGCTGGCACGGCGGGCACTCTGGCAAAGGGCCGGGCAGTCAAAAATCAGCTGAATAATAGATGACTTTCAGGATCCAATGGGATCTGCGGCTGATCCCAGGATCCCACCGGCAAACCCGGCGGGCCTCCGTTGAAAAATGAAAATGCATTATTTGCATACAAATTTGCACTCTCTCGCTCTCTCTCTTTCTCTCTCTCTCTGTGGGCCGGGGTCTTCCGGAACACTGCCGGAGACTATCTATCGTTTCCGTTGCTGCTGCTGCTGCAGCTGGTGCAATGGTGAGCAGAGCAAAACGGAGGAAAAAAAAATCCCCGACACCGAAATAGGATTCTCGGGATCAGCCGGGCCCGGCGGCAAAACTTTGGTGGTACGGGAGAAAAATGGAGCCCACCGGAGTCCGGAGCGGCCCACGGGTGTGCTTCATCTACGACAAGGACCGACCGACGAGGAGCAAACTGTTGGGCCATGTGGCGAAAGCTTCCACCGAAATTCCACCAGCAGATGGTTCTCATCGGTGCAAACAAAATGCATTCCTAGTGTCGGCCGGCCCGGCGTTACTGCCGACGGCGCAGGAGTAATGTGCTGCAGAACGGGCGCATATCCCGTTTATGAATCGCACCCGTTTGCTCCCCGTTACCATCGCGCTGGAGGTCCTTTGGTTTTTGGTCGACTCCAACGACTTTTTGCCTCGCCGCGATGAAATATTGAGCTATTTATTTCCATTTATTTGAAATAATTTTTAAACCGATCGACCGGTTCCCATCTCGACCCCGCACCGCCTTAAACGGTTCCCACCAAAGTGGCAACCGGTTATCGGTTATTACCGGAAGATGGATTTTTATAAACTGCCGACCGAGCGTGTGCGGCGTGCAACAGAACCATTCTTCGCAGGCCTCTCTCCGGATGGTAGGAGACTCTGCGCCGTTCTGCCGGAAAAACAATCAGCCAGAGGATTATGAAAATTGGAAATAGCCACCGATCGAAACACGGGGGAGGGGGGCTGACGAAGAGACCGGGGTGGCCTTGTTTGGTACACGGGTTCCCAGTGGAACTTTTGCGGAACGGCACCGGATATTCGGTTCGCCGCTCCCTGTCCCGGACAAAGCCGTCCCGGAGCCGGCGGAAGGAGAGCGAAGTATTTATGAAGTCCTTTTGCAAATGTCGCACATGCACGAGCGAGCGCCTGCCGGGGGGGTGGATGGGTGCGGCCCGGAATGCGCTAAACCGATTATGTTGCCTACTTTTATTGTGTTGCGGAAATGTTTCGAAAAACCCGGAAACTTCTCCGGGAGCGCCACGGCGGCACGGAGATATGAAAAACGGGGCTCGATACGACGGCATTCCCGTGTGCGGCTAACTATTTTAACCGTTGCCGCTGCTGCTTGCCGAAGGGTCGGAAGGACCTTCCGCCTCGGAGTCTCAGTACTTAGCTAGGGACTCGAAGGAGGAGACCGAGTGTCAGCTGGGTCTGCTGCCGCTGGGTTGTCGGGTCGGCCGGACAGGCCTTTTTGGAAAATAGAAAATTTATTTACATTATGACACGTAGTTTTGTTAATAATTATGTGCATAAATTTATTACCTCGTCCCCCCCCCCGACGGAGCTCGGAGTGTTTCGGTGGCATATTATGCAAATTTCGGTGGCAAATCCGATGCGGTCCGGTAGACAGCTGGTATTCGCCTCCGTCCGACCGCAAAAGATGATGGGCGAGTTACACGGGGTCCAGGTTTGAGGAGCAAGTGCCGGAAACGGGAATACGTTGCCCATGGGAAAGAGCGGGCCACGGCACACCGGAGACCTAAATCAGTCCCGAGAGCGGTGCTTCGGTGCTCGAATTCTGCTAGTTCTAAGCACTGGACTGTGCCCTTCTTCGCCAGTTACTCATACGCAAAGGCATTCTAAGTGGCTTATGGCTTCGTCATACGGGCAGACACTATGCGAGGCGTCATGCTTGATAAGTTACGGCGGGGTTTTTAATGTTTTCTACCCTTTGGAAGTTTTAATAACTGTCAACTATGCACACTATAAGTACAGGCAGTCACATTTCCAATATTTTTGATTTATTAGGGAGGCTTTTAGTGGTTGATTTTTGTTCAGGTTTCCTCCATGTAGCTACATGGCGCGTTCCATGGCAAATGCCTAATGTCAGGGCGATGCCTTGATCGAGTTCAAGCATGGAATTTTTTTAATTTTTTAAATTTACAATTTATTTAAATTTAAATACAATTTATTATAAATGTACTACTGTGGTAAAAAAATATCATGAATTCTAAATACAGCTATGTCTACATTTGTTCCAATTCTCGACACGGTCCGAAAAGTTCTTTTTAAGGAATAGTTTTCAACACATTCTTCCTTTCGGCTCCTATCCCAGCTATTTACTGTAAAAGATGTCCTTGGATCGGTCTTTTGACTTAATCTTATAAACAGAAGTTACAAGGTGCTAAGTCAGACAAAGACGATGGTTGCGGACCGAAATCTGGTTGATACACATCAATATGAATTCAGACAGTACACCAGTTTGAGAGAGCTCTTATTGGCAAATGTTGTCAATGGATCATATTTCATAAGCTTGTTTTTGTTAGATATGAAACATCGCTTCAAATGCTATGCTGTCGTATCCTATTCTTGAATCTTCATTTTCATTTGAAAATTTCACTCGCAGGAATTGTGTCAAAACATTGATGGCAATCAATTGAAAAATTGGCCATTTCCAAATGTTCTTCTGTAGAAGCTCAAACCTGAACGTTTGCCGCTGACGTCGAACGTCGAAACCCAAATTCATTCCTGTGCTACATTTCAATGCATTAGTACGCATTGAAATGTAAGTTCAGTTGTGATCAAAGCAGGCGACTAATTCATTCAAAAGCACGAACCATTTCTCCCGAACCCATTGCCAAGACGCTATTTTTATCACTTTCTCTAATGGAATAATCGAAGGCCGGTGATTCAACAAACCCACTGCAAGCGAGCCACAACGAGTCGAAAGTTCGCCGATAAAAGGATTAACCATTTCTCCTGCCTCCGGCTCTCTTCCAAGAATTCAATCTCTTTCGCCGGCAGCAATCGCCGTGCCGTGCTGCCGTGGGACAATCCGGGTTCGAATCGTTCGAGAGTGATGAAGATAATTTATTGAGTTTATTCCAAAGTTGGGCGCCTCTGGCTCTGGCGTCCGTGGTGCGTTCTGGTGAATCCCAGTCGACCCGCAACGCAATCGGGAGACATTTGAAACGAAAGGTTGTGCACAAATTGTGTTAATTTCACTAAATGCTTTCCTCGCGAGGCTCGCAGGAGAAGAAAGCGACTGTCTCTTGGGGGACGATCGTGGCCGAGGTCTGCTGGCGCGTTGGCCGTTATTTTTCGCAATGACGGCGCAACAACAAACGGTCAGCAGGAAAAGGAGTAGCGCAAAAAGGGCACCATGCAATTACTCGCCGTTGGAGTAATTTAAAATATAGAGCATCACGTGCCCGGTTCCATTTACATAATTACATTTAACATGGGTGCCCTTCGGAGCCTGGCCACCGGCCTCGACTCGAAGGTGAAGGTGCGTGGCGGGTGTCGTTCGAATCACACCGCAGGGCGGTGCGCGAGCCTCACTTTAGAGGCCCGGAACCCGGAGCAACAGCGAGCCGGCGATCCTTTCGGTGTCCAGTTCCATTAGTATTTTGTCCTTCATTTCCGTTTTCATCGTCCACACGTTTTTCGGCCGCTTCTTTCGCCCCTTTCTGCTTACGGCGAGCGGCATGTGTACCTTAAATCTCACCGAACACGAGCGAGGCTACCTGCATAGTGCATATTGTAAAAAAAACCCGCGAAGGATCTGCAAGAGCTGCTGGGCTTGGCGCTCGCAACAGAAGTTGCTCCAATTTATTTGATTACATTTGGTGTTCTGGTTATTTGTTTTGTTCCACTGTCAGTGTTGGGTTCGTGCCTCCAACATTAGCCTGTTATCATCGTGTAGTGGATAGAAACATACGGCACCGTAATAAGGACAATAAAATAAAATGTTTAACGGTAAAAAGAAATAAATTTAACCAAACGAGCAGTCAAATTGGCCCAATAAAAATTTTAATTCAATTGAAATGTTCCATTTTTTTATATCGGAGCTCAATTTTTCGACCGATCACACAGATCAAACACTGGAACAATGGCATTCCTTGTGCATAAATTGGTGTGGTGTACAAAAAGAGGCCATCCTGTCAGCATCATGCTTAAGCTGTTTAGCATTGTGCATTCGAGCACACGCACACGCATGTAAATTTGCCATTTTTCAACAAATTATACGATCATCGCTCATTTATTTGCCCCCTAAACCGACGGCTGGCTGGCCGCGATTTACGGTTTAAATTAATTTCTCTATCTGCTTGCGGCTGATAAGCCGCGCGAACGGGGTGTAATTGAAAGTCCATGCCCACATGTGTAAAATCGCGGAGGCGCCAACCAAACCACCCGAGTGCCATCAGCACCGGGACCAGTATCAATATTGACACAGCCATTTTGTTTGCCCGTAATGGATTTCACTTTTGTTTTTCCACAACACACGGTGGCACGGTGTTTGTGGGCCTAAGCTGTTTTGGAATCCGCCAGCACGGAACCGGATGGCTGATTCCGGCCGGCCGGCCGGCTGGCTGGCTGGCTGGCTGGTTGGTGACAAGGACTTTTTTACACGTGACTTTCAATCTGCACAAAATAGGCACATATTGGAACGCCAAAGTCCACAGCTGGCACGAACGGAAAAAACAAAACCAAACCCCACGCAAAAAGTTGGCACCATCGGGGACGGCCTAGCCCGCCCAGCCAGATCCACGCACACACACACACACACGAGGCTACAGTGCTCGGTACAATTAGTGTGCCCGGGAAGGCATTTTTGAGATATGTTTGTAAAAAAAACTCCAAAAACCAAACTGACTAGAAAGCGGGGCGGCGTCGTAATATGGTGTTGTAAAATGGTTTGTTTAAGCGATTTTGCTTCATTTTTTGTTTTGGCATTACACACACACACACAAACAGTTAGCCGGAGGTCTGTCCTTTGTCCTTCCGGGGACGCGGCCATTTTTTAATTTAGTTTGGAATTTATCATCCAACAAGGCAAACAAAGGCCAGGCAAAATAAAACGCCGTGGTCAGCGCGTGCAGTGCCACGTACACGAATCCTGGCAGTGCCCGGCAATCGTAGGCACGGAACGGCCATGTGGGTCACGTTTCGTTTTTTTTCCTTTCCCTGCTCTCGCTATGCGATCTTCGGCGCCGACCGCCGCCGCACTTGTTTTCTAGGATCTGTACACAGCCGGAGAGCATATTTAATTTGCGAAACGAGCACGAGGCTAGTAGTGCTTGCTCAACGTGTTTAACTTCCTCACAAAAGCGAAGTGATTGCGTTACTGGCCACTCTCGGTTTTTATTTTAACGATTTTTAGAAATAAAAGTAGTTTGCAAGTAGTGGCTCCGTGCCGCTTTCCATTGCGTTTAATGAGTTCCTGTATTTAATTAAAATTTGATTACACCACATCAAACGTGCCGACTCATTGTGAAAGCTCGCATCATAAACGACGGGTTTCACCGTTTTGCTGGAACTCAGCGTGAGCATTGTTAGAAATGAGTCAGTAAAGTGCTTTATGACGATTTCGACATACAAATTCGTGCATCCTTTTTGCTTCTAATTTAGTATTTGTTGTAGAAATAGTACCACAAACATTTTAGAGGCATTCGGGACCGCTTCTGATTGGAATTGTCTACAGCAAGTGCAGCCGCCCTAGACGCAAGGACATGCAAATGACTCACGACGCCCACCGTTGCAAAATCCCCCAGAAGCACGTGCCAAGCGAATGGGTGGCGAAGTGTGCACGATCGTATAAGTAACTGACTTGCCAACACCCACGACATGACACACGGGCCTGCCGGTGTCGCAGGACAAACATAGCTCCCAACCGCCCCTTGGACGACCAAATCATTATCGACCAAATCGAGCTTCCAAGGCCCGGACCGCATGCAGTGACCGAAAGGGTCACCATTTCCAAAGGCGTCCAAAGTTTAAAGCTTTTGGGACCACTCGTTGAGCGGCTCGTAATGTGGAATACATGCCTTTTTTGCTGCTGCTGCTCGAACTGCTTGCTCGAACACCAACAACTTACTTCAAACCCGCGAAGTGGTCACCGACCGACCGACCGAGTCAATGTTTAGTATGCTGATGGTTGTGCCAAACAGCAGCAGCAACGAAAAAAAAACAAGAACCGCGGCCAGAATATGCCAAAAAATACGCGTTCATTGCGGCAGTCAGGTGGAAAGGCCCAGGCGGAAGTACCGCCATAAAACATTATGGTAATATTTTCCTTAAAACATCCACCATAAACACACACACAGGCACACGTGTGCGCACTCGAGCGCGCCCCCAAGGAACTGTGTCGTTGAACGGAATTGTTCGCGACAAGCGTGATGGTGGTAACCGCACACACACACACACACACAAGCGTCTACTAAAATGATTCACCACATCCGGCGCAAGGTACGCGGTGGAGGCGCCTAGTGCTTTTCCGGTTGTATTCTGTGGTGCGTCAAGCGGTTCTACTGCGGCCGGCCGTCCTGGGGTGTAGAAAACTGTGGAGAACGCTGTAAATAATTGTGGTCAAACCCAAAGCGGTGTGATGGATCCAGGACATTGGAACGACAGCGAAGCGAATAGGTCAGAAATCGATCGATTGGGAGTGGAATTTATTAGTTCGTGTGCCGAGAGAAATTTTAAGGCAATCGAATACAATCGAAAACCAGTCTTCTTATGCGATTTTCGTACTATAGGTCATACTGGCAACACAACGAGCTCGGATCCCGCTATGAACCCAAAACTAACCAGCCAGTTAACCCACTGTTTGATCGGCGCATAGACGAAAAGGGTAAATTTTGGATGGGTGCCGTTCACCCGAAGGTCACACCCATCCACATCCCAGCTGCCCGGCGACTGGAGGAATAAAATAAATAAACCTCGAGCCAAATATTTCGTGTAATGGCGTTATGTGCCAGGCCCTCTGCTATGTGCCTCATTATGCCGCGCCGGGTCTGCGTTCCTCCGGGAGAACGGTGTACGTTGAACTTGAAAGACTTCACGTGGAATTATGCCGCCTGTCGGTGGAGAAACGTGGTCTGGTTTTTTCGATTGCGTGAAGGTAACAGAATTCTGAGAATTGATTTGCGTGTTGTTGTGTAAAAGAGTTGCTCCGAAATTGTGTGGCTCGGATTCGATACCCCAATTCAAGCGCATGTTGAACCAAAGGGCGGCCAAAGCGAATTAATTGGAAATAAAACACACACAAAACCCTATTGTTTGCTTTGAAATGTCTTTCTAAAGCGATAACTGTACTTTAGTTTTATGATCAACTGGTGGCCCTCATTATTTCTATGCACAATGTGTGATTTTTGTGCCAACTTTCGATGTTCCACAATACCAACGCTGCTGAAATTGCTCTTGGGTAGGAGTTTTTACCCGCCGAAAGCTTGCCGAGCTTTGAATTTATGAAATTATTGCAACCCAGAGCATCATAATTTACTAACTTTCTAAGCCTGTGATAGCGCATTTCGTTGACTTTTCTCACTTGGCCTCCCCGTGGTAAAGTTGCCAAATTCCTGCCAAAGGCACCACAAATAATCTTTCCCGCGATTGCGTCATTGCGAAAAGTTTTGAGCAGCATATTCCCGCTTTTCTGTCAGCTTTAGACGGGAAGGGTGTGTCGTCAATCGACAACCGGGTGCCTTTTCGGCTGCCAATCCAGCCGATGGGTACGATGGGTTGCCGCTCCTCGGAAGCCCGACATCGCAACAAAGCCGGCCGACATGTCAACGTCGGGAATGGGGAAAAAATGTAAAATTGGTTTCAGCTTCACCTGACACCGTTTACGACACGGCCGCTTTATTGCCCATACGACCGACTCCGAGCGCAGCCGAGTCCCGCCGAGCTCCGCTACATATGCTCCGCTCCCGTTGAGAGATTTATAGGATTCCTTACGATTTTGGGGTTTATAAATTTTATGCATGCACTCAAATTTATGGACACTGGTAAGCGTCTCCTTCATGTGCGCGTCCTGGCGAGGGTCCCGTGCCAACGAGCATCATTCCTGTTCGGCTGGGCGGGGGGCCGAATTTTATGACACATGCTGAAGTTTCGGGCCAACCGATAGTCTTACATTTATACGACCCCAAATGAACACTTACGTGCGCTCGGTGAGCGTATTGTTGCTGAGCTGCAAAGCGAAAGAGCTTCTAAATAGAACGACATGTATGCTAAACTACAAACGATAATAGGTGAGCCATTTTCGTGGGACCATCTTGAGGCCTTGGCCTCCTGGCAGCCATGGAGAGCTCTAAACTGACCTTCCGACGAAAGACGAGGGAGACGAAAAAGTGCGCCGCTTGCGAGTGCTTTTTGATACCGAAAACAGCTGTTCTGGCTTACTTACTCTCCGCACTCCGACTCCGAGAACGTCGGTCACGTTAACACACCACATCGCAGGCACCACACCGGTTTTTGCTCGGCCTCCCCCCCAAAACACTGTTTTGCGGTGCGCAAATAAAACCAAAATATCCATGCTCCAACCCGGACCCGCCAGAAAGGTGCCAAAATGGCTGCGGGTCCAAATCGCTCGCCGAAACGGAACGAAAGTGATTGCCGTCGAGCAGAGCGGAGCACAAAAACAAAACACGGGGCCCGCGGGGTCTTGGAGAGTCTGCGAGTGTCCTTGCAATGGCGAGCACTGTTGCTGCTGCTGCTGCTGCTGCTGAGGACTGGCACGCCGGCACCGCTAATGAAACGAAGGTGAAAAATGCTTTAACAACTTTGCACTGTCACGAATCGTACGGTGGGCGTACGAACTTTTTCCTTTTTCGTTCGTCCGCCCCTTCTTGGCAGGCTTTCCGTCTCCATTCAGTACTTTAAACTGCCGAATGAATGATGCAACCGTCCGCGTAAGGAGCTGGAGTAGTAATTTTTCAAGAACGTGCTTTCACTTTCCAATTCGAGAACCGTCCGCTGTTCCGCTGTTCGGTGTGGTTTTATGAGATTGGATGATTTTTCTGGTCAAGTTACGTGTGGAACGTGCTTAAACAATTGTTCGACCTCAACTTATTTAAAAGCTAAAAGAGGATTTTAAATTATTTGTTACTTACAGGTCTAGAACATGAGAATCGAGTTTTTGAACAGATGGCTCTACTTGTAAATTTGGACTTTCCAGTTATGCTGTTTTGGTCTCATTGCCTTGTTCTGACATCAGGTAAATGAGTTCAGGTAAAAACAAAATTGATTCAGTTATCAACCGATCGTTGAAAGGCTTAGACCATATCAACTGTTGTGCCTGAAAATGATGTTTTGAGGAGATCATTACTTTTCTGCTACTTCTTGAAGAAAAATGCTGTAGAACCGCACCCAATGGTTGTCGGGGCTTGTTTTTGGAATATCATAGAGCTTTAAGTGCTTTAAAAAAATTCCAAAATGGCGATTTTTTCTTAACAAGAAAAGAGTGTCGGAGGACTCCAAAAAAGTACTTTCTGATGGCACAAACTCGTTCGAATTCGAAGTTCTCGAAAACGTTAATTCAGATCGTTACTGACAACAATTTGAAGCATGCATCGAAAAACGACCAAAAGCTGTTTCTCTGGTATGAAATGGAGACGCCAGGTCGGGCACAATGGCCACTAAACCTGGCGTCTCCATGGCACACAAAGCAAAACAGGTTCAGGATACTATCAAATCACTTGGATGTGAGCTGCTATTCCCTCCCGCTGTATTCACCAGCACGTAGCTCTTTCCGAATATCATTCTTTTTCATCGATGGGACACGTATTGGCTGAGCAGCCCTTCGTTTTTCTACGAGGAAGTCGAAATTGAATGACTAATTAGTTTGCTTCAAAAGACGAATAATTCTTTCGTCTGAGAATCCACGATTTTGCAAAGAGATAGGAAAAATGTATATCTAGTGATGGCACATACTTTGAATAAAGTAGCATTTTTCATTTAAATGTTATGAATATTTGCTTTCTTTAAAAAAACACGAGTTTTAGACCTGTTGTGATTTTTTTTATTTAAGTTTACTTTTCTTAAGGAACAAATCATGCTGAAAAAGAGGGTACGAAGTGAAACGAAAAGCATGAACCACGTAGCGCTTCGTTATAAAACTGTGAACGGCAAACATAGCGTTGCCACGAAAATCGAACAACGTTACGCATTTGGAAGGAAGCACAGCCGAGCGGCAAATATGAAACGGAAAAAAACCCTCCAAAAAGTTGTTTTCTTTTCCATTCGATACGGCGCAGTTCAACAACATTCTTATCGAAGCGTAAAACTGTGTGTACCAAGGGCCCACGTTATCCGTCTTTCGTCGAATCATCAACTTTATTCAAAACCCGCAAAGCGTTTGATTAATGAATTTCGCTCTCGCACACAGAGTCGAGTGTCCGTACGCGTTGGTGTTTCCTGTTTGTGACCACCAGCGCGTGGGCAATGGTCCTTCTTTTTTTATGTTCCATTCCATTTTTCGCCACCATTTTTGTTTACATTTATTAGACTGGCTAGCGAATGGACGAGACTGCTTGCCGGGCGCTCGTTCATTCGTTTACGCAATTTTCATTTATTCCACGTCACGTGCAGTCACCGGCGCGCGGTGAGTTTAATGAAATAAAACGGGCTGGGCTGCACCGTGCTGTGTGTTACTATTATTTGTTTGTTTAATTTTATTTCCCTATTTTTTCGTCAAAAAAACCAAAACAAAAGTAGGCACCCCATGGGCGAGTCGCTGCGTTTGTCTGGCCATTTTCATATTGCCCCGTGGTGGAAACTTTTTTGGCCCCCCTTTTTCCGTCGATCGCGTCCACCCGATCAAACCACAAAAACACCCGGCGGGTTGGCCAAACACTGGTTGTGCATCGACCGCGAGCCACACCAATTGCACAACCCTGGACCCTGTATCCTGGACGAGTGCTGAACCCGACGCTGTGCTGTGTGTTCTTTCCTCCCTTTTTTCTTCGCTCTCTCTCGCGGTTACTGTGTTGTTTCCTATTGGTTAGCACCTACCATTAGACCACCCATGCCATCGCGGCCCTGTTGGAAATAATGAATGAAGAAAAGCGCTTTCCGTGCTGTCCGCTTGCCGACGGCGATGCTGTTGGCGAAAAATAAATTACACACCTGCAGATTTGGTTCCTTGCACCGGTGGCCGGTGGGTCCGGTGCACACGCGAAACTGGCGCTGGCCGCGAAGGTTTTTGTAGTGAGCTCGCGAAGTCTTCAACACTTTGCCTTGCGCGGTTGCGCGCGCGCCTGACCTGGCCAGCTCCACCGGGAAATTGCCGCGGTGGGAAGTGCAGTCCGTTTTTCATTTATCTGAAAATTTATTGTTGACTGAATTTCCACCGGGGACCACCGCCATAAAAAGGGTCCAGTCCGTGCGAGAGCGAGTCGCAAACGCTTTCGGCGTTACGGTGAAGGAAAAATCAGGCGAACCGCGCAAAAAACCGGGCCGCGGTGGAATGAGTGAAAACCAAGCAGCGTTCCCTGGGAACCACCGATCGTGAGGTCACGGCAGGTGGCTGGTGACCACCGCCACCGCCGCCGCCGCCGCGATATGCCGTATTGGGGGCCACTCTTTTACATTTACCCAATGACAAATGCCACTCCTCGCTGCTGCTGCTGCTGCTGCTGCTGGTGGTGATCTTAAGAGTTTCTTTTATTATAATTTAACACTTCCACACCGTGGTGGCTTCAGCAAGGCAACGGAAGTGACTATTTATGAGCGACAAGTCGCCGTGTTTGCGGTCTGGCGGTGGCGACAGTCTGCTCATTGGGTGTTTGTGGAAAAATCCCGCCCGCCCGTTTGTGGTGGCGAACTGGCGAAAAACATTCACCAAAAAAAAAATGGCAAAAACCACAAGCAACATCCGCGTCACGCAACATAATTTACTTACAAAAAAAATGTTTTATTTATGATCTCCGTTTCTTGGGTTTAAAACCGACCCACAGGAACCGGGAATAAAGCACTATAAGTTGTGGCTGACGGTGGCTTAACGAAATGTAGAATAATTTCTTTTCGAGGACATTGCAACTCTATGAAATCGCCAACTCTTTCTGTATCCCATTCGCCACTTCGATAAGTACTTATTTTATGTGGCTGTTATAAAAAATCGTTCACCACGTAAAAAGAGCCATAAAATCCATCCGGGAAGATTTGAAATTTGATCAACTTCGGCCTATTAAATCAATACCACAGCAAGCAACACGTACCGGAACGGTATCGCCGCGGGTCGGTACCATCAAATAAAGACTGTCCTTTCTTTTGATAATCTAATAAAAATCCAAATCCCCTCCTGCTCCGTACCGCGAGGCGTACCGTTCAAAGGTGACATAATTTTCGCGGAAAAGTAAAGTTATTATCAGCCCCGCGGCCAATTCCGCGCTTAAAGTCTGCGCCACGCAGCCACGCAATTTTATCTCTTTAAGGCCACCGAGATGAAAGAAAATAATGTCACAAAAAGCGAGAGAGAGAGAGAGACTGGTTGGGAAAAACTCACCAACTCACGAGCCGAGCCTGGCGGGTGGACAATCAGTGGAAACAATACGGTTTAGTCGTAAAACGGGATATCGCCGAAGCTTTAGCGAAGTGCTTAAGAGAAGAGCATCACGGGCCAGCGAAACACGCCCACGGCCCGGCGAAACACTTTTCCGGTTTACGAGCGGCTTTCCGAGCTGCTTTCCGTTCGTCCCACGGACTTCCGGGCGCGCGACAGAAGAAAAAGTCTCCGGATCCGGCGGCCACCAGACATCCATATTTGCCCCCCCCCTTCAATGGATCCTGTTACGAAGATTTGTCGCTAATAAAATTACCACCACCAGCCGCGCGCACGTCCGGCGCCGAATCCACACGCTCCGCAGTAATTGAAAATACGTCAGGAACCCATTACAAGAGGAGCTATCTCGTGAGCTCAATCAGGTGTTAAAAGTGCAACATTATTATGAGGTTTCATCTTCGTTTTCCCCCCGACACCGGAGGCTTTGCGGAGCGATATGAGGATAAAACAGTTAAACATTGTGTCGTTTGCTTTTATCGACCGGGCGTCTCCATCGAGCCTGATGGAGGCGCCTGGTATTCCACTTATTTGCTCATCTAAAAAGGCATCGTTGCTTGAAGCAGAATCCGTATAAACTGTTTATATTCTCCTCGATTCGCTAGACTAATTTCCTCGAGTTGTCAAAAGCATCGATTGAGCATTGAACGTAATCAATATACCGGAGTGCCGGTTTCGTGATGTTTACACTGCTTTCCTTATCTTCATGTTCTTCTTGATAAATCAAGATACGGTTTACAAACATCCCCTTTCGATTGTTTTCGTTACGTCGATAAATTTTTTACCCATTTCCATACCAATTCCGGGACGCACTAAATTGCGCACCGGAAACAAGAAGAACTCGGTCCCGGCCCCCGGGCTGTGTGTTTCCTCCTCCTTGGGCAGTTCCACTCCCGACGGTGCCTCAGATCGGCTTCTCCGTCCAGAAGTTTGCTTCCCAGAAGCTAGCTGGGCAACCTTAAATGTCCTGCCAATTTCGCACGGATAAGCACTGCCCACGGTCGGTGGTGTACAAGCAGAAACCTGATTTATTAATAAAATTTTCTCCTTCTCTGGACTTTCTGGTGGTCGTCTACTTCCTCCCCTGTGTGTGTGTGTGTGCGGTCAGTAAAGTTCTCCTTGGTACGAGCCAACTTTTCCTCCTCCATAGAGAACCCCCCAACCGAGTGGCATATTCTTGGCAATCACGAGTGAAGATGGCTGGGAAAGCTCGGAGTTTGTCACGTATCGAGCGCGCAAGGATGATCTGTGTGGGTAAGGACACTTACTTACTGTAACGAACTTGCACTGTTCGATTGCGTTCGAGCCCGTCGGTCGGTCGGTCGTGTGGGTTTCGTGTTTCCGCCATGAAATTGTGATTCGCTTTGGCACAGTTGCTGCCTCATTTCATATTCATATTCGGTGCCTGCCACCGGCCCGCTGTTCTAGGCGGTCCAACAGAGCAAAACCTGCCCGAGCCATGAAAGAATCGGTCCCGGTTGGCGTTACAATCTCGAGACGGTCGTGTGCCGGGGCGAGGGCGATAGTGAAGCTTGAAAATAGTTTCACGTTGGGGCGATGTTTCTTTCTGAAGCTGGCGCGGGACACCAGCGATGGAGCTTATTTTCGGAACAATGTTTACATAATTAGTTATTCGGTTTTGTTGCATATTTTTGGTGAAATTTCCAGCCCCATGAATCGTAAGTATGGATCTAACGATAGTAGTAGAGCTATTTGCCTTTCACTTCCCAAATTTATTCAACAAAATAATTTACTTGCGTAGATAAGACTTTTTTAAACCAACAAAGTTTACAAACTAGCATCGGCTAGCAGGTTGGTGGCCAAAAAACCGGACCACCTTTTGGCTACACCAGTTTAATCACTCGGTGAAGTTGCGCTACCTTCCGAACACCCAATCCTCGATGGGTGTGTGTGCTTTTTGAACGTGATAGCCGCCGTATCGGTGGCCAAAGAATGCCGATTCATTAATTTAGCAGAAACTCCCCAGCAAAGTCCACAGTCCGGTGTCCAGGAATCGGAGCACCAAACGACGCTTACCGGGCAAGCCGGGTTGCTCGCCGCTGTAATGGCAGCATCTGCACTCAACGCACCCAGCCCCCGGCCGATCCGGTCGAATCCCAGAGTAGAGAGGGTCATGGCCAAGATACAGGTGTTGAGTCCGGCAGCCCTTAAAGCACCTCGTTGGAACCCTGCCGTACGGTGCGATGGAAAACCCGGAACCGAAGTACCAGCATGTCCGGCACACCCGAGAACGGAGAACGAACGGAAAAGCGAGTAATGGACCGACGGTGCCGGTGCTGGTGTGCAGTTTTCGGGGCTACAGCACAGCAATTTCCGTGAGCGTCCAAGAAATGGACTGCCACCGACACCGGTGCTGCTGCTGCGGCGTGGGGGGTGATCGATGAACTTCCACCGCATCAAGTGGCTCAGCATCGGCATCGGCCATGTGTTGAATGCCAATGTATTGGGAGTGAAATCGAACTGCAAATCCGCACCCCCGGGTGAACCCGGACGGAGGATTATGGCACCGCTTCAGAGCACCGCAATCGACGTAATCCGCACCGGGCACCCACCCGGGAGGGCCGCCACCTAAAAGTGATGAAAAATGTATGATTACACTTTCCGAAGCGAGTTGCATTTTTTCACGTCCCTTCCGCCTGCTCGGTATCTTTTGTGCAACTCAAGCATTTTATCAAAGCCATAGATTACGGAAGTCATAGCGAAGGGGGGAAAAAAGTGCCATGCCATCCACTCCAACGCCAAACATGCACTTCGGCGCGAAGTGAACGCGGGTTTTCTAATGGAAACTCGATGTTGCATACATGTTGCAGTCAATTACCGCGCCATGACTCTGCGAGGGATCGGCCATGAATGGGTCCTTCGTTTATTTCCCGGTGCAACGTTTTTTTTTTGTCGCTTCAAAAATACAGGGCGCCTACAAAGGGTCATCCGAAGCGACACGGCACCGTGAGCTAAGTGCTTTTTAATAATTCAATGAAGCGAGCGTTGGTCGAAGCCGAACCGATCGTCGGGCAATGCAATTCAATCAGACACCGGCGGACCACCTGTTTGATGTTTGACCACGATAAGACAGTCAATGTTTTTGGGAGCGATACTTGAAAACGTCGGAAAGTTTCAGCCAGCAACAAACGATAACGCTGCAAAGCTGCACCAGGCTCTAAAAGGATTGCTTTTGCCGTGCCTCACCAATCGCATCCGGGGCCATCCGACGATTGCGGGGCTGCAGTGAAGATAATCCTCGAACACCAATTACACCAACGCCAAGCGTCGCCGTGTTCGCCGGGAGGCCACCTAAGTCCGCAGCATAATCCCTTTGTCTACGGCAGCATGCCCGTAAGCCGGTTCGGTTTGCCGACGCCGCCGCCACCGCCACCTCACCAAAATCCATCACCATCCAAACTCGTCCTAAACATGTAATCCCTTCCAAATCTGTGCCCGCCATCTCCTGATGGTGACTCGCATCCTTTCGGTCGGTCGGTCCACACAGCAGCCACGGGAAACTTTCAGCCACCGTCACGCACCGACTTTACCCGGCTCCGTTCCGAGGGCTTCCCGTGAGGCTTTTATGATCTTTGGTGCCGGTGCCGGTTGTCCTCAGCTGTCCGCTGTGTTTGTTTGGCTTCGCCCGATACGCTCGATCTTAACGCACGGCGTCTTTTGCTTCCTGGTGGCTGTCTTAAAGCCGTAGACCCGACCCGAACACCCTTTGCAAAACCAACCGTCCGTCGGTAATCGAATTTGCATGAACTCACGGTGATACTCGTCCTTTAGAGGACGCAGTTCCATAGTTCCACCGCTTCGGTTCCCGTTGCGCGGGCGATTTGCCAAATTCCTCGAAAGCTTTTTGATAAGCCGACGAGTTTTGTTCGTTTATTGAGCTTCGAGGCGCGCGACATTGATTGAATTTATTCCGAACAACGCCGTTTAACCCGTCTTACGGAGCCTATGAATATTAAATGTACAAAGTGTGTGGATCACGAACAATTCGGCGGCGTCCGGGGGGTTTGCATTGTTTGTGAACTTGTGCCCGAGAAAACACGAGACACGCTCGCAGCTGATTGTTCGCCCTTTTCCGAAAAGAATGTAGAACAGCATTATCCGCATTTCGCATCCTTCACAACGCAAGAGTTGGTCTTTGACCGCAAATACATACACACACAGAACTAACCACACCCCGGCGAAGTAACAGCTAAAGTTTGGAGCAGCTTTTCTTCTGCGGTTCATAACCGTTTCAACCGATGAACCGGACCGGCCACAGAACCCCTTGGGGTCCATTTAATTTTCTTCGGCCCCGGTGCTGTGTTGCAATATTTCTTGCTCGAGATAGCGGATCAAAGTTGCTGGCAAAACAAGGTGACTACTGCAGCAGCAGCAACAGCAGCTCCAGCGGATTTAGTTCCGCGGCTGCGGTTTTATTCCAACGAAATAGCGAATGGCGGTTCCGTTGGTGGAAGGATAATCACGTGAAACCCGCCGGTGGTTGACCGGTGAGGATAACGGAAAAAGTTATTACTTTGAAGTAGTAACCAGCAGCTGGCTGTGGTCAGCATCACATTGTTTCGCTTGTTATTTTAACCTCAATCCGCTTTCTGGTCTAATCAATTTCTGTTTCACCTTAAAAAGTCCCATCGTGGCTCCATCTTTCCATCAAGGGCAAGCATTTCTTCCTCTCCGTAGCGAAATCCTGTGAGAAACAACATCAACCTGCGCTCGAAGGTGTGTGCGCTAGTTTTATTATCAAACCGACCTAATTGGTTGTTGGTTGTGGAACCCGCCGACCGCGAATTGTGCGAAATTGCGTTTGACAAATCAGACCGAATGCGAACGAGCAACGTCTGGGAATTTTGTGTCCGTGGCAGTCAGCAATAAACCCAACACGGTCTGTGTGTGTGTAGAGCGACAAATTCCTAGAACGAAGTTTTGCGTGGGGCGGCCCAAACAGGAAGTATTCAATGCCAACACGGGCCAACACGGGGATTAGATTGGGGCACAGTAACGAAGAAAAGGACGGAAAGAAAAAAAACCATCGACAACCACAGGCCACCGGAAACGAGTTTTCTCGAACAACCGCACACACACACAAACATATTGGTAACACCGTGCTAGGGGTTGTTTATTTTTTTGAAACTTCACAGGAGCTCGTCCGTCGATGTTGGTATCAAATTTAGCCAAGAATCACATCAAACTAACACCAAAGCGATTTGCCGGAGCGTAGCATAATCATCGGAACATAATCTTTGATTTGAGCCATCGCCTACTTTGGTGAGTTTTCGTTTCAGGTGGAGTGTTCGGACATCGAGTACCTCTTGACGTTGGTTATGTATTGCAAGGAAGAACCTATTATTTGTACTCCTTACGGACCAGACAGTCAGCCAACCGGCTCCTGGCCGACAATACGTACGATAGTTTGACCTTTGGCGTAATTAAAATCCATTCCTTACCGTCACTCGATGGCCTCGGTCCCTTTTGTAGTCGACGCTCGACTAGGCTCGGTGATTAGGAGTAATCCGGCCGGACCGTTTCTCGATTCTCTGCCCGGAGTGTGTTCGATGTTCGTTGTTCGCTTTCGCTTCAATCCACACCGTTTCCTCACTTCACCGCGCACCGGCTGCGGGCTGTGGCAGGGTGCTTAAGGATCGAACACACCGAACGGCACCAGGCGCCTCCATCACAACACTGAGTGCCACCCGCAAAAACAAATCACGGTTCACTCATTCACCCGCACCGACCCACACACACACACCGGCGACACTACCAACGGCACATGTTGGGCACACTCCGCCGCAAGCACCGCTTTCTATTGCTTCATTTGAAAACATTCACTCGGACCTGACCACGAATCGCAATCACATTCGGCCTTCAAACCGTTTTACAACCGACCCCTCCGCACTCTGCGCCTCTGTGCGGTGAATCAAGTGGTCCTTTCTTTTTTTTCACGCCTTTTCCCACACCTGACGCCAATCTCCGACACCGAACGAAGGACTCCGGGAACGGCACGTGGAGCATTAATTCGGTTTCGCCTGTTTCGGAGCGTTTTGATATAACTTTTTTAATTAATTTACCTCACAATACTCACACACGGCACACGACCGCATTCGCACAACCGCACTGTGGGTCGCACTGCTAGCACGTCACTTCCGGCCACTTCCTCGCGGCACATCCGCATCCTCCTATAACAACAATCCCTTCATCGGAGCCCTCGAATCGGGCAGCTCGTGCGAAAGTTTAGCTTATCCCTCCAGCTCGTGGGTACTGCGGAACAATAGAAAGGACAAAAACCCGGGGGGGGAGGGGGAGAGATGAAAAAACCTGGGTTAAAGGAGGCCCCCACTCCCGGGGGCCAGGCTATGATGGATGGCACCGTGTCTGCAATCGAAAGGATTCTCGAGGCTCGCGACCGTGATGCGGTGCGGTGATCCGGATTCACCTGCAGTGAATCCGAAGCCGCCGCCGACGACGACCACTGTGCTACGCGTCCGGCTATCCTTCAGCCCGGAAGCAAGGTACGCATCCTGGCGCTTCTCACGGCCGAGATTGATGGTGGTGGTCCGCACACGCTGCGGCCTTTTCGGCCGGTCCTTGTGATTTCGCTTTCACTTCGCCCGCTCTCTCTTTCCGCGAGGTGTTCCGGTTCCGGGACAGCTCTACTTTCATAAATTTTACACACATTCCGGGCGAAGCGAACTCGTTCCGAAGGTACTATATGACCCAATTTATGGGCTCTTCCCACTGCACGTTTTTATTTGCGTCACAAATCTATGTTCAGTACAGACCTCTCGAGTGCCCGATGTTCGGGGGTTGAATACCTGACCTGCAATAACGGGTCACGAGGCCCGCACGAAATAGGACACTTAAGGTCGGCCCGCCAATCTGCATCTGCTGCATCGCTAATCCACACGGCCATGCGCAGCGGCCGTCATACGAGCGGGCCCGCAAGGACACGTTAATTGAAGTGCCTCCGACCACGCGAGTGTGGCACGACCACCAAATAGACCGGATCGTAATTAGCTGTGACAACGGATGCTATTTGCACATCCGACTCTCTCGCCAAAAAGGATCTCGCGTGTGGAAGGACCGCCGAAGGAACGCTAAGCCCTTCGGCCTTTTCGGCCGACGCCCGGGCGGGCGGCGGACCGGGTTGCGAAAAGTCAAAAGTTTTCCGGATCCGGATCAGACCGGTGAGTCCCGTCAACAGCGGACAAGGCTGACATGCCGACGTTCCCCTTCCCTCCCCTGCCGTGCCCCTGCGAGCGGATGAACGAAACGGACAGATTCGTTTACTTATTCATTAGACTAACTAACGGCGGCGGCGACTCCCGGAACTCTCGGCTGTCCTTTTTTGATGTGCAGCCCGCGCAGTGCGAGCGCGAGCGGCGGAAGCAAGCACACTTACGATGCCCTGTACGTGTGATCCCCCGCACGTCGCGCCCTCGGTCCGAAAGCGATACGACCCAATCCAATCCAATCCAATCCCAACCCATCCAATCCAATTCCCTTCTCAACGCTCAAAACATAACACACACCGGGCCGGGCCGGGTCGGGTCAGGTCGGGTCGGGCCCGTTTCACCTTCCACTTCCTGTGGTCCGGTTTTTCGGTGGCGGGAACCGGAAGTGCAACCCGGAGCCCGGAACCCGCACACCGGAAACGGCACACTCTCACCGCGCGCACACCACGGATACGGACGTGGCGGTGTCAGACTGCAGCGAAAATTGCACCAATTTTGGGCCGAGCCCTCGCCACCCACTCCCACCCACCACCACGGCCCGAGCACGGCCTTGTGAGTGCAGCGCGTGTGGGAGTTTGCAAGGATCGTGCGAACGACCGCCCGGCTTCGTTCCGGGACACACTTACTCACGCCCGTTAGCACGCCCTTTATCCCAGTCACACCACGGGGGAAAAACACACAAGGACCACGCAAGCGACAACAACGGATTCGTTAATCGAAATCGATCAACGCACACACACGGCAGGACACTCGTCGAACGACCACAAAACCCGACCGACGTCAACGAACGTTCGCAGGATACTAACGTCCCGTCGGTGGCGAACCGCAGCAGCTTCAACCACGCCACTCACTCGCCTGAGTGCCCACCTCGCGTTCGGTTGCTCGGCCGGCTTGCCGAATCGGCTACTGCGTCAAACTGCTGGCGGGGCTTCGGGCGCAGTACTAGAGTCGCCTACTAATCTCCTTTACCGAGCTCAGCGGTGAGTTCACTTCGCTTCGCCCCGTCGTCGTCCTCGGGTGGCACTCACCGCTGCACCGTGAGTGGGGCTTTCGGCGAACAGGAAACCGCAAAACAGCAGCCGGCTTTCGGTCGCGACCATCCGTCAATCTGTAGAGTGTTCCTTTCGAGCCTCCCCCCCCCTCCGCTGACCACGCCTTCCTTCCGGTTGCCACCCCACCCAGCCGGTTGCCGGCAGCATGAATGGCTAACTGTCTGGTAATTTATGCGAGTCCGTTATGATGTTAGACGATCAATTGATTTCTCTACTTTAAATTACGCGTGCCGCTTTTCCGGGTAATTCGGCACGGACCGGCGTACGAAGAGAGAGAGAGAGAGGGGGGGGGGGGAGCGCGCGGACAAGGATCCTCGCGTCACGATGGCCCGGATCGGCCATCTGTGCGTGGGTAATCAAATTTGAACGACTTCACGGCCAAAGTGAGTGTCGCCAAATCTGAGTGTTTCGCCGTAATCAGTTTGATTCATTCAATTATCCGGCCGCGGTCGGGATGGGCTGGGCTAGGATGTGTGCACGCTCGCTTGGGTGCTAATGGAATTCGAGACCACGAGTCAAGGTCGCTGCTGTGGCTGTTGCCGCCTGCCCACTTACTTAGGCGCGCCGGGATGGCGCGCGTCTTAATGAGGGATGTGTGATAGATTACTTTTCTTTCAGTCCTCTTCAAGTGAACGTTTCGAAGGCACGTCATCACGGCTAACTTGATCATGGCAAGGAAAGGTTCGACAGCATTTGACGTATTATCGAACCTTGAGTCGTTTTAAACTACATTGCCGTATGAATTTATGAAAATACCTTGTTTTTTCGAAATATTGTCGCAACCGTTCTGAATTTAGCAAAACATTACAACTGAATAAATGTTAAAAATGAACAATGATCATATACGAACCGCGAAGCAAAAAAATATTATGCTTTTCATTTTCAATCAAATGTCATGTGTTGGATGAAATATTTTAGTAGTTAACTGGATTGCATGAATATAACAATAAGAAACTGGGATCTCTAGCGGCTTGGTTAATAATATACTCATTTACTAATATTGTGCATCACGATCGCATTTCAATCACTGTTTGGGGCAGGTGGTTTTGGTAGATAGTTGATGATTTCGGTAGGAACATACCGGTTGTAATTATTTTAACGGGCTGACCGACTGTAACTAGACCCCTTTTCCTGTCGGTCAGTGTAGTTATATTTATAGTTCCGACAGCGACATGCTGACGGTCTAGTAATAAGAGCCTAATTAATTCGGTAAAGAAACATGTTGCGGACTGTCTTCATGAATGAAACACACAATATGGCTGACTAAAATGCATTCCACGAACCCATCCAATTTTGATCGTGCTCGAAATATCTATTGAAATTCAATATTGTAGCGTCTGCCTGAGCGGCGCAAAATTCGCGCGAAACACAACTAGCCCTGCTAGTTCCCCGATGTATTTCGATTTGCATTTAACGCTCCAGCGAACTCCCTGTTTTTCGCGTGAATCATTAAAACCCGCCAACAACCAAATGGTGAAAAGCTCGCGTTCGCCAAGTTGCTGCAGAAAATGGACAAAATACAAACATAATTTACGTTACACCAACCGCCAGCGAAAGTAAACTCACAATCAAATAAATGTTCATCATGTACGAAAAATTTACCTTCCGTGGCAGATGAACAAATCATTTGTCTGCCAGGGTGGCCAAGCCAAAATGGGGTGAACGAAGAGAAGCGGAAAACGCGGGAACGAGAGCTTTCCTTATCGACCGAACGGCCCCCCGAGAACCCTTTAACGAATGAGCCTTCCTTTTCTCCGGCTCTCGTCCGACGGCTGACGACTGACGGTGGCGGTGGTCGCCGCAGTTTTCCCCGCGGTTCGCCCGGCGAACGGAGGGAAAATCGATAAACCACACATAGTTTACGAGACGGGGCTGACGTTGTGGTGGTGATCGTTGTTTGGTACTTTATCGCTCTTAACCTCCAGCGCTGCCGCTGCCGCCGCAGCATCCCGTGCCGGTCTGTCGCTCACGTGTCTTGGTGATTCCGCCCGGGAGGCTTTTGGGCTTTCACTCCCGGGCACGGGCACGGGACGGTCCTTTTCTGCCCACCTTCGAGGCGCTAAACGTCATAGCAAAACAATAAATATCTTTACTCGATTGCCCCGGCAGCTTTTGCTGTTTGTGGTGTAATTTTGTGGAAATCGATTAGAAAGGCAGAGAGAGAGCGAGAGTGAAAGAATTCGGGAAAAGGCTTCAAAAATGCGAAGACTTTTATTTCTTCATTCCCGATGGGTCAGTTTCACTTTTAACCTTTTTTTCTCCACCTTAACAAAAACTTATCTTAAAACTATTTCAATTCAAAACACGCTCTGTTTGGTGATCGAATCCAAAATCGCCTTGCCCTATTTCACTCACTAACGACCCAAAAGGACGCCGAACACTTTAATTTTACGACCCATCGTTCGCCGTAACAACATATTTTCGTGCCATTTTATAGCAGCATAATCCATAAATTATAAACAAGTGGACGGCGCGTGTGTGCGCCTTTCGCGCAATCAATCAGAGCGACCAAAAATCACTTAGGATGCCGTTGGGTTCACCATTCCTTGGGCCCGCCGAAGGACCATGACGTATCGATATTTCATCACACACACACACACTTTTCGGCCCATCGGCCCGCTGTTTGGATCGAACTTTGCTCACCCAACCCGTGGCGTGGCCCCTCCGAGCCGAAGTCGAACAAACAATCAACGCATATATTAGTCGCGTATTTATGAACCACGGCGGAGACGCTGAAAGCCAAGCGTGTTACTTTTGCTTAGTATGGGCGCCACCACGCACGGCGAAAATCGCTTTCTGGGCAAGGAATCGAACGCCAAAGGAACCGCACAGCGGAACAGTGAGACCGAATGGGCCGAATGGGCCGAATGACTGTTCCGACCATTTCGTGGGTTTCCCACGACCTCCGGAGGTGCGTTCGCCATTTTTATTTTTCTTCTCCGCGCGGCCAGCCGGGCTGGTTGAATACTATTATTTATTTACTGCCACCGTTGGGCCGTGGAACGCGGCGTTCTCGTAATGATGGCTATCAGTTTTCGCGCGCTGCAATCCGATATGAGTTACGGGACCCGGAACGGAGCCCGTGATGGGTTAACTGGTATCATTGCAAGATTCGGCCTTCCAGGGTAATGATACGGTATGACGAGGCGGTTCCCGTCGGCCGCGGAAGCTCTACGTACCGTTGCAAACCGTTTTGCGAACGATTTAAATGTGTATTGTACCACCTTTGGCTGCAGGTTGCAGTGTATCACGGTAAATGTGGTTGAAAAAGAGCGAACAGTAACCGTGTTCTAGACCGCAGTTCCATACGCAGATGCACAAACTCGTGGCAAGGTTCCGGCCGTAAGCTGTTTGCTCTATTTAGTCTGGTTGAAGATGTTTACAGTAAAATGTTGCTGGTAATGCCTCTAGCTTACTCTACTGCAAGGGTTACAGGTTACTCTAATTAAAACCATCATCAATAATTTGAAGAAATGTTCGAAACTCCTCAAAACACCTTGGGGAATCCAGAAACCAGCATTCTGTCGAAACGTGCCAAGGACGTGAAAACGCGATGTTTAAATAATTGAATAGCCTCTACGAAGTGATTTATGAATGGAATAAAGGTACAGCCTTTAATTTCTGTTGCGCTACGCCAAACGAATGATCCTAGTTATGTTCCCGACCTCTACGGAACGTAAGAAGTATCTTTCTGGTCTCTGATACTTGCTGCCATATACTAGGTCGTTGCGTTGAGATTCGGAATTTGTTTGACACACAAAAATGTTTATAAAATTTGAATGCGATTTTCTACATTGTTCAAAGTTTGTGGCATTGCTAGCTATACATTTCTCCTATCTCTCTGCTAAATCATGGATTCCCAGATGAAAGAATTCTTCGACTTTTTAAGTAAACTAATTAGTCTTCCCATTTCGACTTCCTCGTAGAAAACGAAGAGCTGCTCAGCCAATACGTGTCCCATCGATGAAAATGAATGATATTCGGAAAGAACCAAGTCTAGTGAATAACGCGGGGAGGGATAGCAGTTCCCATCCAAGTGATTTGATAGTATCCTGAAACAGTTTTGTTTTTTGGGCGCCTGGTGCTTGATTCTACGGACCACCAGGCGCCCCCACTAGAATTGCATTTTGGTCGTTTTTAGATCAATGCATGGTTCAAATTGATCATTTGTTATCAGTAGCGATCGGAATTAACGTTTCCATCAGGTTTTAGGAGCTTGTGAAACATCACACCTTTCTGTCCGACCAGAAAGTCCGTTTTTTGGAGTCCTTCGACGCTTTTTTTTGTTAAGTCAAAATCGCCATTTTGAAACTTTTTAAACCACTCAAAGCACTGCGATCTTCCAAACACAAGTCCCGACAAGCATTTGGTGCGGTTCCGAAGTAGTTTTCTTCAACAGGGGCAGAAAAATTATAATCCCCGCAAACCGTCATTTTCAGGCACAAAAAATGACATAGTTTAACCCTTTCAAAGATGGGTTGCAAACCGAAATAATTTTTTTTTCGACCTGCAATCATTTACCTGATGTCAAAACAAGGAAATGATGCATGAACAGCAAAACTGGGAAGTCCCAATCGGCAGGTACAGCCATCTTTTCAAAATTCCGAATCTCAACGCAACGACCTAGTATACGTGGTCTGATCAAAAATTTTCGTGACATTTGAATTTCCGTGGGCTACGTATATCCGATTTTTTGTGGCATTATGTTGCTACACATGTCACTCACTTATGGTGAAAAGTTCGTCCATTTTGAATAATCAGTCTATATTTGACAGCTGTTTTGCTTGGGCTTGTTTTGGCTCATCGTCGATTTTTGGCTATTCAAAAAAATGGATGGCAAAGAATCTGTATCCAATTTTGTGTGAAAAATGAAATTAGGAGCTCGGACGCAATCGAAATGTTGCCTGTGGCTTATGGTGAAGCTATTAAGACCAAAAGTAGCGCTTATCGGTCGTTCAAAATTGTTTCAGAGGGCCGAGAAGATGTGAACAAGGAAAAGCCAAGTTTGGTCGAATGTGAACAGTTTTGCTCACAATTTTCTTCGATTGTAGGGTCGTGGTGCATCATGCATTGTTGCCAAAGGATAGAACAGTCAATAACGAATATTTCCTGCAAGTTATGCGCAATTTGCGCGAACCAATTCGCCACAAACGGCCGGTTTTGTGGAAAACCCAAAATTGGCTGTCGCGGTCCTGTTAACACATCGTAGTTTCTGCTCGAATTTTTGGCCAAAACAACACACTAATGATCTTCTAATCTCAAATCTTGTCCTAGCAAAACAGTTGTCAAAAATTGACCGATTACTCAAAATGGCCGAACGTTTCACCATAAGTGAGTGACATGTGTAGCAACCTTACGCCACAAAAATATCGAATATCGGATATACGTAACCTGCGGAAATTCAAATGTCGCATTTTTTTTATTAGACCACGTATATACACTGAACGGGAACTTCAGTAGCAATATTCGCATCGATTTTCCTCTTCATGAAAGGTTCGATATCTTCCTTCCCGATTCCTTAGTTCGTTTCTTCCAAGAATTACAAGAATATTACGACACATCAATAAGGCATAGAACCTACAATAATTGGAATCTTTAATGTGTCTGTGTCGGAACTTTGTTATTACAATCCGTTCAATAATGTACCCCTCAATGTACGCCTTCAGCCAATGATCGAGTTCCGGCTCCAAAAGCGATAATACCACATCATTACGGTGACCCGACGTGGCCTTGTCTAAGCATTTTCGTATTAAGGCTGTGAGTCAGCAGAACGGGCTGCCTTTTTCCGAGTGTCACAACATCTCCGACCGAACCGACATGATAGACATTAGCACATTTGCATTCTTCCCTTGACCCACCCGGGCCGCTCAGGCTGAACAGCACAACAGCCTGTAGAGCACCATTACCTTCGAACGAAAACAGACGGTCAACCTCCGGCAAACACATGCTGGCCCGGGGATGGCGAAGGCAGGCCAGAAACCCCCATTCACCCCAAGATCCTGGGGCACGGAATGACTTCATCCACCCCGTCCACCACAGGCGGGACACGGCCCGAGCCGCTTAACCGGTTCCACGAACGAACGGCCCCGGGGCTGATTTTGAATCCATTAGAAAAACTGCACCAATAAGCAGAAACAACACCCAGCCCGTCGACGCCCCGCGACCCACCGGTTCGGTTCGGAGGCCACCGAGAGCGAAATAAAACACTTCCGGCGCTACTTGCTTCGCTTCGGTCACAGAACCGTAACGGAGTCGGCATTAAAATTAGCAGATAATAACCGGCCAGGGCGCGGCAAGCTGTGGATTCGAGGGGTTTCGAGCAAATGTTGCCAAAAGTCGGTCTCTTCCACGCCACGCCACGGTGCTTTCGTAATAAAGTTTTTTTTCCCTGCCTCTCCACGAGCACGAGAGGCACGTTTATGTTTCGGGTTCGGGTTGTAGGGATGATAACATCATTAAATATACATTATCGTTTTCACTTCCTACCGTATGCCCCACACATACACATAATGCCGGTAATGGTGGTGCCCCCCTCGAGGACCGTGCTCGAATAACCCATCACGAGAGCGAGAGAGCGAGAGCACAGGAGAGATCCTGAGCCTGGGAATATTACACCGTTAGACACGTTTCCGAACAAATTCCACAAAATCTGCCCGCTTCCGTCCGGCAAGTGGTGGGATCGGGACCGGGAAGCAGTTACCGGGACCAGTTAATTCCCTTTGCGCTCTCCGGCCCACGGGACAGGACACCACCCCATCACCAACAGATTTACACCTTCTGCCTAATCCGCCGCACAGGGGCCACAGCTGGTTCATTAAGGACTTGCTCAGCATCGTTCAATAAATCCGGCCCGGACCCCCAGCGGAAAGGGGGGGCACGTGGAAAAGGGGGCTCCCCCGAACCGAACCGAGGATAAGACGGTTTGTTCAAATACAAATCGATTTCCTTGCGCCCGACGCACGCGGAACCCGGAAGCCCGGAAGCCCGGAAGGTGTATCGAATTAAGAACGCAAAATTTATATTCATTTACAGCGGTCGGCGGGGTGGGTTGGTGGGGTCTAGGCCAAGAAATGAGGCACTTTTCTGGGGAAAATTAGAGAATGTAATGACGCCGACCGAAACGAGGAGAAAGAAAAAAACAAGCGAGAAACACGGTAAAATGAGTTGAATTGGCCTGAAATATCCCTTACAAGGGTCGAAGTTGTTAAAACTCATTAAAAAGGGCGCACACACACACACCGAGTTTTTAAGGTCTCGATCGGTCACAAATACACACCGTATTGCACCGTATCTTGTTGCTTGTTGCCGGAGTTGGCAGGGAGCGGCCTCAGCAACTACCAGAAACGAATTAAGGACGAAGCAAAGCCGTAAATGAACTTCCTGTGTCGAAGGCCCAGTTCCATTGTTCTTCTGTGGCTTGCTGTGTGTGTGTGTGGTTTTTGTACAATCTTGTCCCGAGCGGTAAAGGCCGCCGCCTTGGTGGGCTTCCCATTAAATAAAAAAATATATACGCGAACCCAACAAACGTAGCTTCGATTACTGGCCGACGTGCTGATTAAGGTACAATTTATCGATGGCTTAATTAATGTCGGCACCAGATTGGTTTGTCGGCCCTGCCCCCTGCGGCGGCTGGCCGAGTCGGAGCCATTCAAAGGAAAATGGGCCGAAAAAAATACACACGGCCACGGGAGCAGCGCGAAGAAATCGCGTTGTTCTGGCGTTTCGTCCGTAAAACACAACAAGAACACCGAGATAACCACCGACAAAAAAGCCGAGCCAATTTAATATGCGCCTCCTTGAAAAACAAGAGGTGTAAGGCCGATTGGAGCATCTTCTAGCTTCTGGCTGCCCGGTAGGGTTTGAGGATAAATTAACGTTCGCCTTGGCTGCCGGTCGGCATCCCGCCATCTTCTTCTACGGCATTGGAGTCTTTGAAGACGCACCGCGCCCGAGTAATCGCCCGTAGGGTGGCCGCCGGGAAAGGTGATGTAAATGGCATAATAAAACCAGATTTTCCTGCCCATCTGCGGGACCTCGCCCCATTTTCCACCGCAAAATGCAGGTGGGGCCGGAGCGAACGTGAAAGAAAATGCCGCCCGTAATCGCCTTCCGGCTAGGATTATTTATTTGAGTTTGATAATAACTTTCCCGCGGCGGAAGGTGGTATAATTAACAAAGCGCACCGCGCTGTCGGTCGGTCGGTAGCCGGAGCCACAATTGCAAACCGGGTGTTGGTGGTGATCCGGGTCCGCTAGGAGCGGTAAAAAATCTACGAGAAAACTACACTTAATTTGCCTTACGTGAATCTAACCACGCCGCTTGTGGGAGAGCTTTTGTTTTATCGAATGTTGCCAGCGCAATCGGACATGGACTTGGTTCGTTCTGACGCCGCATTTATGCTGTACCAGGTGTTTAGGATCAGTCTGGGAGTAAAATGAACACACCGTCACATACGTGACACCGCGATTGGTTATCTGTCGGGAATGGTAATTTTACTTCAAAGTTGGGCCAATCGTACATCTCCGAGATGATTTATGATTTTTCGTTGCTCTGCCACAAAGTTAATGTAAATAATTACCTGCGCCAGATCATTGTAAGGCCTATGACTATTTACAATTCAGGGACTGCTGTAGCAATCAAAGAGCAGATCACGTGGCAAAGAGCAGGGACTGCTGCAGCAATCAAAGAGCAGATCACGTGGCCCCATTGTGGTCTAAATTTCCATTTAACTCTGTTTTCTACCCGCCGACCAGGTGGATCTTAACATTGTCCAAATCGTGGACATCTTGTGGTATTGCCGGAACACGTCCTTGCTGAATGGTCTACTTTAAATGGAGAAGAACAAAGGAGGTTGCTAATTAATGGAGGTATTTTCGAAATTATACTAAATTACGAGTCAGCAAGCACAGAGGGCTGCTGTGGTAACAGATAGACGCAGACCTCTCGCCTCCATTTGTAGCCGAATGCCAACCGACAACGCAATATTGATGCAATGCAGTTTCCTTACTTTTAAGACTTACGGGTTACACAGTCAGGAAGCCAAGGACGGATTTAAATTATATGTCTGCTGGAATCCTTACGCCACACGCTTTGTCTCTCTTGTACTTTGAATTAATTCCCGCAGTGGAATGGAAGTATCGAAAGTTCTTATAGAAGTATTGAAAATTGGCCCTCTGGTTGGATCGCTTCCGAAGATGAGAAGTTCTAAGGATGGGAGAAGGTATAAGCTAACGAAGGACAATATTTTAATTAAAGTTGTCATATGTTTTATTGTTGTAGTTAAGCCACAATTGTCGAATAAAAACCACATGAATTAATTTAAAATCCTAGTACGACACAAATAAAAATGGAAATTAATCTCTCGATTCGGAAGGGGATTTATGGTTCTGGAACTTCCTTCCTTCCTAGTTCATCGCAAGCAATGCCTGAATCGAATGAAGGACGTAACAGCAATTCACAACTACGCATTTTCACGCACCAGTGCAATGCCTGTCCCGTTTCAGTTCAACTCACGCACCCTTTACTGACAAGTCATGTCGTGTCGTGTTTCGACAGAATCATTCTTTCGATCTCAAGAGCCCTCCACCGTGGCGTACTCTCGGTGGCTCCGGTTTTCCGTCTTTGCCAGTCGAAGCTTAACTTTGTGCATTTTTATTCGAAACCGTTGTGCTCTATTCGCTCTCTGCGTTCGAAAAGAACAGGACCGAAGAGTGCTAAATTAGCATCCCGATGGTAATCAAAGTACCATCAGGATTTTACACATGGTTCGAGTTAGTGTACACATGATGCATTTACACAACAAATGTCGGTCGGTGTAGAAATGGAACGTACACATCGTAACGTCATTATGGCCACTTAAAGAAAGCCCAACGAGAGTATCTTGAATCTTGTCAATTAGCAACTCATAATGTTTGGATAACCACGCACACAGAGGCTCGCTAATTGAGTTGTGAGCAACATTTTTACATTGCAATGTAACTTTTTCATTCGGCACCCGGCACCGGTTTCGAGGAGCTCCAGAAGTACACAAGTTTCGTATGAATAAATAATCTCTGCTAATCACTCAAAGAAGGGCGCCGTGTGTGAGGCTCATGAATAATGCGAGCATGATACCGAACGCAACATATCGCCCACTGCTCACTGATTAGCATAATCATCTGACTGTGATCACCAAGAAAGCCTACGTCGTGTCGCGCCTTTCCACTCCGGCCGCCGTCGGAATGTCCTTTCGATCGCAAATTTACTGGCAACTTTGGCGTAAACAAACTTAACTCTCGCAACATGGCCCGAACCGTTCCCCGGGCAATGATAAAAATATGTGCTACATCAAAACATACATACCTTGGCCGGGGCCGTCGTAATTATTCTGCCCCCTGGCCCATCCTCGCCCCGCCCCGGCCGGCTCCTCACAAGTGACATCATCGGGTGTCTGACATTTTGCTGTTTTCTCACCCATTTTCACACCTCACCCGATCCCGATTCTCGCTCCTCGCGTATTGGTTCCTTCGTTTGGTTCACCTATCCCACCACCTAAAAGGGCTCCGTCTCCTGTTTGCAAGCAAACACACGGATCCGCCACTTCGCCCCTTTTTTTCCTACCCGTTGGCGGCCGCTACATCCTGGAGCGGTAGATTCTCGAGCGGCCGTCGCGCCCTTGCGCCAATTCGTGATTCTTGCTTTTTGGCTTCCTGGTAAGGATCAAATGACACTTTCAGCAACTTTTTCCATACTCCTTCAGCTCCTCGGCGCACACACACACACACGTGGCGTGCTTTCGTGTCGTTTCTGCGGCCCCAAAAGCGACAAATAGTGCCGCAGGACAGCACGAAATTCCGGCTCCGGCCAATCGGCGGTGCGGGCGCCCAGGATCCGGGACTCGTATCCGAATAGAGGGGGCTAGTGTGGACATAGGTGGCCATGGAGCAAGCAAATCGACGTAATTATTTTCGCCTCATCTAGTCACCGACGGGCGGCCTTTTTGAAGGTGGAACACCATTCGGCTGGTGTCAGTGAGTGGTGTCATTCGTCGAGAGCTTTATCAACGTGAAGAGCTGACAAATTTTAAGTGCAATTAGCAGTTTATTTGAGCCGTACAAGCCCGAATAAAAACATGTTTACATGTAGCGGAACAATGTATCGAAATAAAGATAGCGTATTGGATAAAAGATTCTAGAATGTCAAGAAAACATATTTCGGTCATAAAAATGGTATGCTTAACAAAGGATGCATTCTCTAGGCAGTATATTCTGTTAACAAATGATACTCCGAATTTTTGTTAGAACGAAAGTTAAAGTGAGCATTATTCCCATAATGCTTAGTTGACGATTATAATATTCGTTCTAAGATTTTCTCGAGCATTTGACTTGCAAATCGCAGTTTTTGTGGAATAATCGCATAATCGCATTTTCCATTTTTTTAAGTTTTGCCCCAAATTAGTCAACTAATTTAATTGATCAATCTTCATCGATCATCGACCACCGACATAAAAAATAGCAGATTGCTTAAAGGTGATCCTCCTTGGACTCCACCGGGCGAACGGTGCCACAGAAGGTGCGACAATTTTTGATGCATCACCGCATGTCCTGTGCCCCACGTGATGGCACACACGCGCGCGCACCCGCACCCGCACGCCGTCTGGTGGCCAGTCAGGTGGCTTATGAATTTCTTTGCCCACACTGAATTACCAGCCACACCTTCGCCGCACACCATGTTTTTTTGCGTCCTGTAACCATACCTGGAGATGGGCTTTTTCAAATAAATGAAGGTAGCGCCCTCCGAGAGCGGTCACGGAGCGGCGAACGGTGAATGTATCCTTTCGTTGATGTACGCCCCGTCGCCGTTGACGGACACGCCGCGCCGGCTGGTCGAGCCGAACGTGAGGACACTCCGTGATCGGAGCACCCGAAAAGCGACGGCCCGGGGCCCGGGGCTCGGGTCGACCGGCGCCAGCTCATCTATAATTCAGCCGGCCCGTTCTATATTTCATGCCTCAATCTGCCCATCTTAATTTTGTGACCTGCACCGGTTTACATATTTTCCGTGCCCGGTGCTCCACTTTTTCCATTTCGCTCCACGTTTTGTTTTGCCAACTAACTTCGGCCGTTCCGCAGCCGGACGCCCGGAACGGCCGGAGTTGCTCGATCAACTCCGGCGTTCTTCAAGAATTTTTTAAGTGACGGTAGGACGTGGGGTGGTGGGGCGCCGGCCCAAGGCAGAAAGGGGGCTCGGGTTCGCCTGCGAGCGCCGGCGTTTCGGCGGCCCGGTTTTACTTTCGTTTTAAAGGCCTGGCACCGCCGGGCCCCAGCGGCCCCGTGCTCGTCGAACGGAACGAACCCTAAATTGAAACGAAGGAGACGACCCCGGGAAAGGTGGGAAAGGGAAGGAGCGGGGGGAAAAAATGACTACACGCTGGAACCGCTCCGGCACGCACCTTTGGGAGGCGCATTTTAGAATGATGAGATGAAGATTGGAACATCGGAAACAATCTTTTGTCGGCGGCATCAACCAGGCATCTTCGACCCAATGCTCTGAGTGAGCTGATTCGAACACTCCAAGTTGGCCGTGGAGCTCGATTTCCCCCTCCCGACCGGTGGACCGGTATGGAAGATACCATTTGCCGGCTTCGATTCCTTCGATGAGTACGTCCGCCCGGTTCGGGGCCGGTTCGGGGCCCGGAACGACCCGTAAAGTTCTCCGGAACTTTACGACCGGTCGCACATTTTCCATCATTGAGTGCGGCCTTTGCCGAAAAAACGGGCCCACGGCACGGTTCCGTTTGGCCGGTTCCGCTTGCTTACCGTTTCGTCCCCGTCCCGGGAGCACTCGAGCAGGGGGCCGGGCAAAAGATCGACTTTGATATGTTTATTTACATCAAAGCGCTCCGGAGTCGGTAGTCCTCCGTCAGGCGTCCCGAGATGCTTCACGTCCGATGGCGTGTATATGTTCGGCTGCATGTTTATTGCAGATTGGATTAAAGTAGAGTGTTTATGAGGAATCAAAGGCCAGATGCAGCCAAAGGTGTAAACCAACACCAGCGCCACTTGTTTATGTATGCGGAGCGGTGAGCGTGAGAAAACAATATGCAGTATTGGGATGGAATGGATCGATCGGTTCGAAACATCGTCGCATTCGTTGACGTGGCTTCGTGATTCCTGGCGGGGTGGGACATGGTTTATTTATTGGTTGAAAATACGGACAAGATAACTTCCACATTGTCGCTGGCATCTTAAATTTAATGATTTTCGTTAAGAGCAGATCAGAAATGGTTGTACGACTGCGAAACAGAAGCTCTCCAATGGCATATTATTTTGAACTATGTTTCTATTCACAGTTCACATAATGTTGAGTGACTTTAAAATGCTATATTTCCAATGTTTACATTTCGACAACAATGATTCAAAAGCTTCACAATTGCGCGATGGGTTTAGTTTTAAATAACATAGCGCATAATATTTAACCTTTTCTTTATTCATTAACTTTTCACTTACATTCAACATCTAACAGCTAATCATATCAGAATCTAGAACTTGCTGCATCGAGAAAAAATGCTCGCCAAGCAGCCAGGATTAGCTCTCAGAAAAAGGAATCAATGTTTTACTATTCAAATCGTTTCAATTGAAATTCTTCCCATAACATTTCCCACCTGTCCCGGTTTCGGTTTAAAGCGAAAGCGAATCGCCTCAAATCGTACACCGACGCTTAAAGCATAGCCGGAAATCCCGATCAATATTTGGAACGTCCCAACGCCCGGGGAGCTTAAATGGCTCCGTTACCAATCACATATCAACCGGCAGATCAAGCCAGCCGCAGACGGCAGCATAATTTGCTCAATTATTTCAGTTGCATTCGTGAATAATGCATATCAGAAGGATAGCTGAAGGAAGTGATTTGCCTGCTACCCAGCCCCCTCGCCAGCGGCCTGTCCCGGTTCGCGCTTCACATCTCTAAACCGATCGATAATTTGGAAAAACCAATAAACGGCAGAAGGAAACCATCTCGAATCGGGACGGCGGGATCGGTTGACTTACTTTCGGTGTGGCATCTGAAATTGGCTACGCAGGGACTGGCTGGGAGTGGTGTGAGTATTGTTCTGGTATCGATTTTTCATCGCATCGCCAGGTTCGAACAGGAAACGGGACTCGAGAGCGCCTCGAGTTTCCGGTTTGTTGCCGCGTCGCTATGTTATGTGCACAGGCTGCGGGATTGAGGTTTTGAGACAATTTTAATTGCCAATCATGTAATTTGCTTTGATCAGATTTCGCTCGTCCCGCTGAGGGGGGAGGGGCGTGCGTGTAGGTCCCATGGCGCCGCATGGTACCGCCGCAAACGCAATTATGAATAATTTCCCTCAATTTAATTTATCATCATTATTAATGTTGCATCGGATATGGATGCACCTATTTCTATTCACCACACCACGGGTTCCAGCTTCGGCGATGGCGATAACACCCAACATCTTCATCTTATCCTCAATCAATAAACATTAGCAGCCAGGAAGCAACTATCAGTGTCCACCGGCGTCACCTGAGCGTGCCACCACGGCGAGCCTACAGCCATCCGTGTGCCAATCACACGGCTCCGACCGGCCCATCAATCCACGCAGCAATTATTATCCTTTGAAATGTTAATATAGTAACACTATCATTAACCATCCGGTGGATTAGATCAGCGCCGTCGTCAAGACAGCACCTGTCTGCCTGGCTGCCGGCAGTACCGGTGCCCCGCCGAACCTTGTGGGCCAGCCTTGAAGATGAAGGCTCCACTTCAAACAAATCGCAAGTAGCAGAATAAATTAGGACCGAACCTGCCGAACCGAACCCGACCCGGCTGCCGGCTGAGGTGATGAGTTTCTGACGACGGCGACGATTCCGGAAGAGCCGAAACGTCGGGTCGCCCGGGTCGGAATGAATTAGATATAAAATTATCCTATTAAGACCGCAGGATTAGATTGAGCAGCGCCGGGCGAGCGGGAAACGAGCGAACGATTAAACAACGGCTCCGACAACCATCCGGCAGATTCCGTGCTGGAACGGAATGGAGGTCTGAACTTTGAATGCACTCACCTTAAACCAACCGTTTTGAAATCACCGTCGTGTCGTTTGACAAATGAAATCAAACAGGGAATAGGATACTTCAACTGTTCTTCCCAGCAACGGCTTAATTAAAATAAATTTCTTGTTTGAGAGTGAATGGATGTTTCATAAGATTATGTGGAGAACAACGTTCGTGCAGATCATTTCATTCGAGATCTGCACTGGAAAGAGCTATTGGAATGTCTGTGTTAATTATGTGCAGTATGTGCAGTATAAATTCCGCCGATGGTTCTCAGTTTATCAGTACTTGTGATGCGAAGACCAAAACTAGCATTCGACAGATCAAGAACGAAATTGTTGTCAATATTCAGACTTTAGAAATTTAGTTCAATTAAAACGATGTCAAAGTACATGCCTGTCGAACCAGCGTTTCAAAGTATTGCAACTCGAAAGACTTGAATGTCCAAATTCCTGTTTTGTTAGTAATCGTAGTACCGGATTGTTCAATAAGTGTTGAGCATCGTTGATAAAAACACACACTTTATTATTCACTTTAGTCCCGCAGAACATTTATACACTTGCTCCAGAGAGACTCCAATTGAAGAATTCCATCCCTGAAGTGAGAATCTGGAAAGGCTGCAAAATACGCTTCGGCGGCTTTTATGACGTCATCATTTGATGAAAAACGCTTTTCGCGCATGATTTTTTAGGTCTGAAAACAAATAGAAGTCGCTAGGGGCCATATCTGGTGAATACGATGGAAAAGGATATTTTTCTTCTGTCTACCAGGTCTATTTTCACGAATTTTCTCCTTGGCGTGCATCTTCTTCAAGGCTCTTACGACCACGTTAAAATTCAGGTTGAAGGTTTTAGAGTCCTTGTACACTTTCAACATTCGTTCATAAATTTCCTTCCTTTTCCCCCTTATTTAACCATCCAAAAATAAAAATTAAATCACTGTAATATATTTGATTTTTTCCGTTGTAAAAATACTTCGACATAACGATAGTGATAGCGATAGCGATAGCCGATACGATAGCCTTTAAACAAATGAATCGAAATGAACATCGAAATAAAACTTCACATTGAAATGAAACTTCACATACGTTCATATGAAGAGTGTACCAACATAACAACAAAAATTAAGTTACCAGTTGCGTCTTCTGCTACTGAAACTCGAAACTTATTGAACAGGCTGATATTTCCAAACGAAAAGGGATCCGTCCGTTACGTATCATCAGACCATACCCTCAATAACTTTTTAATGAAAAAAGTACAAATAATAAACAAACTAAACTTCCTACTAAACTAATCAAACTAAACTCTTTATTCCATCAAAACTATGCGAAGAATCAGTAATTTCAGGCATTTTATAAAAAAGTGTATCCATTTGTATTTATTTTCTATTAGAAAGACATTTTACAAAGCACCAACCACCCAAACGGTCCAGTCCAGACCACCTGCCACCTGCTGGTGGATTCAATCGACGGCTGCCGATGCATTACTGTTCGCACGGTGGTCCTCGTGTCCTGACACTCTCTCTATCTCTCGCTCCCTCGGAGGAAAACGAATTTTATTGCAAATTGCTCTAAAACAAAACGAAATAACTGACCAACCCACCGGTCGAACGGTCGCAGTCGAATGGGGAGTGCAGCATCTCCATCTCGCACACAGCTGTGGCTCGTCCTGGCGTCCTGGCACCCTGGCGGTCCCACGCACACGCTACAGAGCTACGGTGGAACAATTATTGCAATTACACAACCACCGACGCATTACTGCAGCTGCATCTGTTCGCGGCATCCGCGGGCTCGAGTCCGAGCGCTACATGTAGAGACTAATCCAATTGATGTAGGACGAGATGCGTGTGGCCACGATCGGTTCGCCGCCGGCGCACTGCTGGTCGTGGCTGTACAGTCCGACCAGGTACGGCAGGTAGATGTTGTTGCTTCGCTGCAGCGTAATAAGCGGATCGCCCTTGCGGCCACAGTTGGGCCCGTCGGATCCGTCCGGGCGCAACCGGAACGCCTGCCAGCACAGCTGATCGTTGTTGAGCTCGGTGTGCGACGTGAACAGCTTGCAGTCCCGGTTGTGCACCACGTTCTTGTCCCGCACCGACAGCGCCTGGCCGTCGAAATGGACCGCCTGGCCGTAGTAAGGCGTTCGGTTCAGGTCTCGCCACAAACACGCCGGGATGGCGTTCGCACTGGGGCTACGGAGAGAGTGAAGGGGAGAGCGGGTGTTAGAGGCCGGAACGAATGTGGGGTGAAAATTTGATTTGCGCTGTCGGAGGCCTTCGGTTAGCACCGTTTGTTGTACCGTAACCTGCTTGGCCCATCATTACCGGACGACGGAGCTACTTCCACCGGAATTCGTACATTCTTCGTCCATTCAATCGTACATATTACGTACATTCGAATACATTCAAATTCGGTGCTATTGTGGAATTGTGGCCACGTGGCGGAGACACACTATCGCCGGCGGAGATGTTTGTCAGGATTACGATTTCATCGCACAAACACTCCGACAGGACGTGGTGTCCAGTTCAGCAGTCAAAGCCGGATTAGTGACAACTGATTTAACGGAAGGGCAGACGGACCGACCGGGTGGGCCACTTACAGAACGTCGGATTCCAGCTTGAGCACCGCGATGTCGTACTCGTGCGTTTTCGGGTTGTAACTCGGGTAGCGGATCGTTTCCTTGACGCGCACCAGCTGGCCCGCTCCGTCCTGGATCCGCGCGATGTCCGTCTCGCCGACGCCGATCACATCCGGGCTCCGTCTGGAAGGATGCGGCGTAATGGAATTATCGGAACCAACCGCGTGTACGGAGCCGGTACCAGGACCTACCTGCGGACACTGTTGGCGCAGCCGGCCGTCGTAAGGACCGTGTTCAAATTAATGAGCGTACCCTGGCAGTGCCACGCTGTGGCCGTCCGGTTGACTTTCCACCCGATCAGGACCGCGTGCGGATGGTCTCCGTCGGCCAGGGGCCGGCCTGCCGCCGACCCGTCCGGGGCGGTGGCAAACTCGACGTACTTCTGGCGGAACCGCTGGTAGTTCGCTTCGCACTCGGCCAGCAGCGGTAGGTGGGCGGTGGCGATGACCGAGTTCACCGGGCAGCAGACGATGGTGGCCGTCTCGTTGGTGCACACCTTCACCACGTCCTTGGCCAGCGCTCGGTGCGAACAGTGGTCGATGTGCACGCACACGCCCGCCTCCCGGTCCGAGGCTTCGCAGACGTAGTCCAGCGCCAGCTCCTTCTCCATCAGCACCTGCGGCACGCGCTGGATGTCGGTGGCCTTGTAGATGACGCTGTTCATCCAACCGAGAAATGCGGCCGGCCTCGACGCGACCAGAGGCCGCCGCCCGAACCCGCACTCCGGGGCGTACGAACTAACGCCGACCAGGTCCTCGGGAAAGGGGTTCGAGCCGGCGCCCGTCTGAGGGGGACGAATCTCGTTCAGCACCTCGTTGCCGTTCCACGGCTCACAGGCACCCGGCACCAGGTTATCGGCGCCGGCCCCCAGACAGAACTGGGTCTCGTTCAGACCCGCCTTCAGGATCCCGTAGCCCTCGTACGCCTTGGTGCAGTTGGCGTTCTCCAGCAGCTGCAGGGTCGCGGTCAGGTACCGTTCGGCGGTGTCCGCGCTGCCATCGGTGAGCCCATCGTCCGCCAGGTTGTAGGGACCGATGCCGAACGAAAGGTACTCCCTTTGATCATCGTCAGTGGACGGGGCGGCCACACACGACACCGCCTTCCAGTCGTACCGATTGCTGGACACGGAATGAACCGGGAATGAAATTAGTAACTCTTCCTGCACAGTGTCACTCGGACCGCGGCAGAAGTGGTCAAATTTGGCCTGCGCTTCTCTAGCCTATTCTACTAATAAGTCAGTCTGTTCCGTCCCGTTTTGGGGTCTACTTGGTTTAAGGAGGCAACTGAAGGATGGTGATCTTGGAGGGTGATCCATCTGGTGTTTGAAATTTAAACTAATGATTGCTTGACTTTTAAAACGTCAATGTTCATTCTGGAAATTGAAAGTATTTAGTAAAAGTGAAGCGTCTCCAACTCAAACCGTACGAAACTCTCATTTCCACCTCGGTGGTTATATTATTAAACAGAATTGTCCTATTTGTGGCTCGTAAATATGACACTTCGTGCAAGAGAAGCCAATACACCCAAAACGAGTGACTGTTTGGAAGCCGGTTTTTTCGGCGAAAGTGAAGCTAAAATGCAACAGCTATGGCCAAGCATTGTTCCACAGTTCCGACGCCCAAATCGTAGACAGAAACCCTGACGGAACAAAGGCGAAATCAGGGCCCACTGGCGCACTCTATTGCACAAATAATCGTCATCAATAAATTATTCGCTTGTCCGTTTTCGGCTGGCTGGATGCACGCTGCCGGTGGTCACTACATACGAATACCAAAGCTGCACAGTTCCGCTGCGGGAAACAATGGGTGAACACACCGCCCGGACCGGTCGCCGGGCGGAAATAAATACAGCAACTTCACAACTCACCGGTTGTCGGTCTGCAGCCGAATCAGGGCCAGATCGTTGTAGAGCGTCTTCCTGTCGTACTCCGGGTGGAAGATTACTTCGGCCACCTTCTTCCAGTCGTTGCGATAGTTCACCACATCGACGTCGCTGCGTTCGATTTCGTGATTTCCCGGGTACCGTGTGCAGAGAGCCGCAACCCAAAATCGGTAGGAAGGAAGGAATGTAGATCAAATTGTTAACATTTTCATTCGGGCGGCGAGACGACGTCCGAGGACCAACAACCGATGTTCCATCGGTACGGTACGGTCTGTGTCTGCGCCCAGCCGGCATTAGCACACTTACACATCCTTGACGCACCGGGCGGACGTCAGTGCAAAGTCCTGTGCAACAATTGTGCAACCGCAAATCCACTCCACGTTCTCGCCTTCCACCCCGACGGCACACTGCCCCAGAGGATGTCGTAGTTTGCGAAGAGGGTTGTCGGGCGATGGCGATGCCGCACGGATGTGGGTCCGAAAAAATCGTACAACGAAAAGTCGAAAAGATGCTCCCTCGTTAGCTCCTTCACTGGCTTAACCGGCGCCCAAGACACACCTCGGCTGGCTGGCTGGCTGGCTGGCGTTCTACCACACAGACAGTCCTGAGGCCAACCGTGGCCAGTAAATAGCGTTGTTTAACTAACCTTAAATTCTTTGAATACGTGCAATTTAGCACGCAAAGGATTTGCCGCCACCGTGCTCCGCTTGCCGGTCTGGTGGGTCTCCTGGACGGGCGTCTGCAAAGGCACACATAGAGAGAGAGAGAGAGAGAGAGAGAGAGAGCTGACGATGCAACGATGCTGCACCAACAGAAGCTTGGCGAACGGCTGGCTGGCCGTGTGTGTGTGTGTGTTTGTGCACACAAAGTGCCGTCCCGCCCCCCCGGGGGAAGCTGGGCACTCGACTTAAGAAGCGTATCGTAACGGGTATTAAATCTGTTAACGAAGGGATCGATTTGTTACGTACCGCCCGGGCCGGCCCTGAGGTACTTTGGTTTGTTGGGGCACATTTAGCGTAAATCAAACGTTGCACAATATCCTTCCGGTTGAGGCGAAAGGTGCTAAGCACAGCGCCTCGGCATAAACCAACAGCTTTACTGGATAACACACATTTTGGAATTCTTTAGACGGAACCTCTACTCGGGTGAACTCCATTCCACCATCATTAGGTTGGTGCAAGTGACTCTTGCAGGCATCAACGACATGATTCAACGCACCTCGTACATGAGGTGAGTATAGGGTGGTCCATAGCGGCATTTCTTGCACGACGTTTTCCGAGCCTTAAATATTAGGTGTAGAACTTAATTCTTGCAGTTTTACAATACATGGCATTACTCGCTAAATGTCACAGTTTTTTTTATGAAATATGTGTGTGATAGCTACTGTCACTACGCATCTAATGCAGTATAGGTTTTTTGTTAAGGGTAAACAACACCTTTTTTAAACATTTGAACATGTCAGGTTTTGTTCCTGGTGAAGTGTTTTTGCGAGGAGTGCTTTTTCATTCCTGCTGGCACGGCACAAAAAAATGGTGTGCCGAATCGTTACTAGTGGTGAAAAGGGGAGTTATTACAAAAATATGATGGGATACGAAAGGTGTGGTGTAGTGTGAGCTTTCGAAACCTTATGAAGTTATTGACGGATATTCCTATCGACGGCAATTAAAACATCTGAAGCAAAGCTTTGGCCATAAAACGACAAAGCTCAAAACTAGATCGTAAAACCGGTCAAACCCATTCCGAAAATGTCGGATGGGAACTGTTAACTCCGCCGTTTCTTCAACAGATTTTGCTCCTTGGGACTAGTATTTGTTCCGTTGCATGAGTAACGATGAGATGAGAAGTTCTATCGACACGGAATCGAGGAACTACCTAAAATATGGGAGAAAGTAGTAGCTAACGACGGACAATACTTTCACTACGGTAGTCATACGTTTTGTGGTTTTAATTAGGTCACAAATGTCGAAAAAAAACTGCAAGAATTAAGTTCTAAACCTAATATGATAAACTCTGCTTATTAACATAGTCACGAGGTGGAAATGAGCTTGAATTAAATGAACTTTTCAAATTTCCTTCAGTTTGAGTTGAGTTTGATAATTGATTTGTTGGTTTGATTTCTACAGGATCGAGTTGGGGTCCGCCCTGCTTGATGGCCGAGCCAAACAGGCTCCGAAAGGCATCATTCAAAACGCCGGTAAGCCACTCTAATGCTCTAAACATGGCACCAAGCACACACACACGAACACCTCGCCAGGCGCCGTTAACCACCTGGCACGCTGAATCCGGCACACCGGCAATCAACCCACTTACTTTCAGTTCCGGAGGGACCAGCGAAGTGTCACGCTCGCGCTTCGAAATGTGTCGCACGACACAGTCCGGCGGATGGAAGGCCCGTTTCGTGACGGACTCGATCCACAGGATGTAGTGCGGAACCTTGGCGTACACGCCGGGTGTCGTCGCCCCGCACGGCACCCCCAGGGCAGAAACGCCGACCACGAACGGGGTGTAGCGGGAGCTGGACAGCAGCTGCACCTGCAGCGGACCGCCCGTGTCGCTGGGGCAGCTCTTGAGCTGCTCATCGCCGGCACACAGCAGCATCCGGTTGATGCCCTTCCGGAACGCTTCCTTGTTGTCGCGGTACCAAAACTTGCACCGATCCTGCGCGATCACACGCAACACGCTGCTCACGATCGGCGGTGACACTTCGGCATCTGCAACAACGAAAACAACCGGCCGCTTATTGACCGCACCCTGCACTATGTTCACTTCACGTTTCACTCACAAAAATCCCATCCCGCGGCGTGCAGCGTATCGAACGGCAGGGAATCGTTCGTGTAGAGACAGGCCGGTGTGACAAAATCGTTGACACTGAAACGAGAGAGTGAAGCAAAACAGAAAACCAGAACCGGTTCGGTGTCCGGCCAAGAAGCGGCTCGCGCGGCGGCTTACGTCACGGACTGCTGCAGTCGCAGGAGGGCCACGTCGTGGTACGCACTGTTGAAGTTGAACTCCGGATGCCGGATAATCTCGGCGATTGCGATCTGCTGCACGTACCGATCGTCTTTGGCGTCGTACAGGTCCAGATCCCCTAACCGCACCACGGTCGGCTCCGCTCTAAGCAATCGAATGAGAGGCCGAATGGATAATTCATGGTGCCGAATGGATCGCCGGACCGGACCTACCGGAAGCCTTGGACACTCACCCTTCGTCCTGGGTGCAATGGGCCGCGGTGAGCACAAAGTCTTCCGCGATCAGCGTGCCACTGCAGCGCCACTCGATGTCCGCTGCGCTGCCACTGGTCGAATTCCAGCCGAGCGCGGCCAGATGGGCAAATTGTCGTGAAAACGAAGGATACTCTTGCGTTGGAGCAGCCACCGGTTCATCGCTGGCTCGCTTCTGCAGCCTCAGCGGGCAATCTAAGGCACAAGGTGTGGTGGAATTAGCAATAGCCCTGGGCACAGTTCTGTTCCCGCGTACCGCCCAGTGAACCCGAATCCGGCAGCGTGTGGACGCTCAGCTCTGCAAATAAATGACAGCAATTGGTGAGAACGGGGCAATCTTGCGGCGGCACCACAATACAGTTAACCTTGAGGCTCGGGGTAACGGTGCTGGTCAGCTTCCCACTTCCTGAATCGCCGCCGAGCTGCACCAACACACACTCACACTGCGGCCGCCATTTTTGCCCAACTAACCTTCAAACGTTTTGCGAAACGCCGCCACCAGCCGATCAGCTGACGGGGCCACGGCGAGCAGCACGATCAGCGTTACCGTTCCGCGTGCCAGCATGGTGTGCGATCAACTGGCGCGACCGATCGTGGCTGGCGTCCACTGGACCGTAAGCTCCGAGCTTACGTAACTCGGGGCGAGGGAGCCCGAAACCAAAACAACGCACCGGGCGGACGGGAGCACGCACACACAGCACTTCGCACCCGAGCGAGCACCGGAAAGCGATCGAAAGTGGATGGCCGGGGGTGGCCGGGGGTGGCCGGGGGGTGCTTGGCCACCGCCCGGCATCGCGATCCGCGGGCGATCGGCGGTGGTGTGACTTTCACTTTCGCGATCGAGTCGCTGTCTTGTGACGCACGGAACGTTGCATCGCGCCGTGGCACTTCTGTGTCACGCTTGGTCGTGGAATTTTATTGCGATAATTTCCAACGATAATTTTTTTGATTGTTGGATTTATTTTGGAGCCTAGTGAAAGCTGATTTTGACAAAGCAAATGGTTTTGTAAAATGCGACGATGAAAAATTAATTCAAGTCGGATCAAATCGAAATTATGTTGGGTAAATACGAGGGCTGTACAAAAAGTTCTAAGGCATTTGAATTTCCGCGTGCTACGTATGTTCGAATCCAGATTTATTTTTTTGGTTAACTTGCTACTCATGTCACTCACTTATGGTGCCAAGTTCTTGTCCAAGCAAAACAGCTGTCAAAATTTAGCAAAAAAAATCGAGAATCGAATATACGTAGCTCGCGGAAATTCAAATGTCTTAGAACTTTTTGAACAGCCCTCTTAAATGTTTCTGCTTTTCTGAGGGATCATTGATAAACACGCACACGTTTTAGCCATACGGATTCAGAACACCAAACATTCCCAGATGAGTTGATTAATGTGTCTTGATTGTTAATGTTGATGGTTGATTACTCGTTCGATTGCTTTCTCACGTTTGATGAACATTTTTGTAATCTGCTTGTTATTTATGCCAATAATTCTTATAAGTAATTGTAAATCGTTGTTCGCCGGAATTTTTAAATTATTTAGTGAATTTTCCCATCTATGATGTTGACCTTTTTTATCTTACGTATCTTACTTTTAAATGCAAAATTGCGTTACCACAAAATAATCCGTCCAGATGCTAATATCGAACGAGAACGAAAGAAAACTAAATGCGAAAAAAATGGTTGCAAATGGATACCTGTACACAGGTTTCGTTCAATATGTCATGTAATAGTCATAGTGTTAGTCTCTTAGAATCGCAAACTAGCATTCACCATCTTTGAAAGTAAATAGTATTCATATTTTACAATGTATTGAAGTGTTTGAATGATGAAATTTGTGTCGCTAGCCACTCTATGTTTACATTATTATCATATTTTTTATTCGATAAAGATAGAGACCGTACTTTCATATTCTATTGTATTCAAGAACGTCTTCATTTAATGGTGAAAAGGTTTTTCTCTTCGTTATTTTTAATGAATCACAGGACAACCGCTAAATTGGCAGTTATCAATTTCAGCTTTCTTTAGGTTTGTTCTGCCAAATATCAGGTTGGGGAAAAAGAAATCGACGTTTTTGGCGTGAACTTCAAAACATTATTTAAGACGTTCCAATGGTCCGATTTGCGTCAAATATGCACCATTTTGTTAAAAAATTTGTTGTCTTTTTAAAAATATCTCCATAATGCCTCTATTATAAAAGGCTTACTCGTTATTGGCGAAAAATTGGAGCAATCCATTTTCACAACCCTTTTTTGATCTCAGTTTTTCATCACTCGGGAAATTTTGTAATGCGCGGAAAAGGTGTCAATCGCTTAGTGCAAGGTCCGGACTATACGGTGGATGCATTAACACTTTCCATCCAAGCTCTTCGACTTTCTGGCGAGTCACTAAAGACGTGCGTCACATTTCGTTGTCCTGTTGGAACACAAAACCTCTTCCGTTGGCCGATTCTGGTCGTTTCTGGTCAATTGCTAGCTTCGAACGGTACAGTAATTGATAGTAGAGATCTGAATTTAGTGTTTGGCTACACGGAAGTAACTCACAATAAACAGTTTCTTTTGAAGTCCCACCATATACCTAGTAGAACCTTCCTAGCCGTTTTTCCTGGTTTAGCCACCGGTTAAGCAGCTTTGTCACGCTTAGACCCCGACCGATTTCACACAATATTGTCGTAAGTGACCCATTTCTCATCCCCAGTACCCATCCGTTTAGGAAATGGGTCGATTTCATTCCGTTTGGACAAAATTGCGAAGATGGAAATTCGAGCCATCATGTTTTTTTATGTAAATAGGTTGGCGCCGAAACATTGAGCTTCTTTGTGAACCCAGCTTTGCGCAAATTGCTTAAAACTGTTTGATAGTTAATCTTTAGCTCCTGGCCGATGCTGCGATTACTAAACTGCTGATGAACTTTGGTTATTTCTGTGATTTTATCGACATTTTCGATGGCGGGTCTGCCTGTGCGAGGTGCAACTTAAACATAAAAAAATAGCTGAAACGGGTCAACGAAACCAAAATTTGACTTACCCCCCGATCCGCGTTCTCGAACGGAAAAATTCATCCGAGTCTCGAACGCGAATGTCGAACACGAACGACGCTATTATGGTTGTCGAATCGAGAAGCTCCGAGTGCTAAATGTGCTAAAATGTGCTAAAAAGCTTAAATGTGAAAGCTTTTCAAGCTCTTTGAGTACGAACTGTCATTTCTTGTGCATTTTTGTAAACATTGCACACACAGATACACATACACAGATAGCAGATCAGCTGTGCGTGCGATTCTTGCTATTATATTTTTGAAATTTTTAGATGTGTAAAAGGTTGTAACTCGAAATATTGTAAGCTGGCGGATCACCGAGATCACGAGTACAAGTTCATGCACGAAATAACGAATGAAATGCGCGACGGCCTGTGTGGTTAGTTCCGGGTCACACAGCGAGTTTGGCTGCTAGCTGGTCCCGTTTTCCAACGCGATGAAAGTGATCGGTGATCGGCAAGCAACGTTCGGATTCGGTGCGGCTCTGTCGCCGGCCATAATAACGAGACAGTTGTTGGTTCAACGTTTACGCGTTTACAATTACGCGTTCTCGGTGTACATTATTATTTATTCTTGTTGTACACCAATGTGTGAGCTACTGAGTTCCCTATCTATCTATCTATCTATCTATTGGTGGCGCGAACGCCCGATTCGGGCTATGGCCGCTTGTATCGAAACCCTCCAGCTGTCTCGGTCTGCTGCCCTGCCTCTCCAGTCTGCTACACCGAGCAGGTCCTCGCTGGCCTTACGGACGCTGTCCTCCCATCGGGCTCTTGGCCTACCGACTGGTCTCCTGCCGTGTACCGTTCCCAATAGCGTTTTCTTTGGTAGCCTTGTTTCGTTCATCCGTATAATGTGGCCCGCCCATTGCAATTTTTGTTTCTTTATCATGGTGGAGACCTCTGGGTCATCGAACACTGCATAGATTTCACTATTATGCCTGATCCTCCAGTGCTCTCCATCCTTCACTGGGCCTAGTATCCTTCTGAGGATCTTTCTCTCAAAGGCATTAATTTTGTTTTCTTGGGACTGGGTTAGGACCCTGAGTTCCCTATCACTTATCCTATTTGCTGTAAAGCAGGCTCTTAGTTAGGCAGACCTACTTTGGACTAGCGACAGTGGCAGTAAAGGAACTGAAAATACTAAGATTCTTCGCAAAATATTGCGATGTAAATTTGACAAATTGAATTTTTCATCACCAAAATACAAACTATCTTTGAAAGTATCACTATCTTTGCACGGCGCAGCATAAACAATACAAAATAATTGATAAAATCAAAGACATCCTAACGGAACGGCTCTTTCCGTTGCAAAAAGTTGTCGGAAGCCGGATTGTCGAATTCGAGTTTCCGTTCGAGAACCATAATACCGATTGTCGAACGGAAAAGTTCATTCAGTTGAAAGCTTTCAACAGAAAGCGTTCATCCAGTTGAAGATTTCCGTTCGAGAGCTCGAACGGGCGAGTGGATAACCAAATGAACACAGATGAATACAGATGACCGTTCGACGACTCGAATCGAGAACCATAATAGGGCTGTTAGCTAGCTTATAAAGTATCGGCACCACTAACACCATGCACAATTTCAGCGGTCTAGCTTGAATTTACACCGTTTTCTAAGAAAAACTGTAAAATGTACCGAATTTTCTCTTAGTTGACCTCCATTGTTTACCCCCTGCAACTCACAAACTAATGGAACAAACAATAAACAGTGAAAGCAGTTTTTTAAGTGTAAAGTATCAGCTTTAAAACGAGCCTAAACTTGAAGCTGTACGATCGATACTTCACGAGATATCGATCACAAAAGGCAGCTGTCGTGAAAAACGTCGATTACTTTTTCCCCAACTTGATATAAATGAGCGGTCGTCCCTCATCGAGCATAATGACCCGTGTTTAGCGTCCTGTCGTACGTACGTTTCGTTATTTCTTGACTTTAATATGTCCCATGATCAGTGTCGTGATTTCTATGCCTTCATGTCTTCTTAGTAACTGTTTCATCCATATTAGTGTTTAATTTTTGTATTCGTGTATATTTCCCTTTAAATTCCTGTTACCAGATTCTTCGTTCGTTTCGCCAACTGTGTTTAGTGTTAGTTCTAGTTCTAAGTTAAGTTGTCAATTGTCAATTAGGCTACGTTGCCGGTTGACTGTTTTTTAAATAACACAAAAATAATAAAGTTATGACATAGTGAATTATGTTTTATCTATTCACATATGCTTTAGGTATACACATTGCTACTCTGTACTACACTGCTTTTCCTAATGATAGAATCACCCGTTTTTTCAGACTGAGGCTAAGATAAAACGCTGAACCGATTTTTCGAGATGAAGAATCGATTTATTTAGCAAAAGAAATAATATCCATTGTTTGGTTTTGCGAAAAAAAAATTATTTTGACTTGGGGAGCCAAAAAACGATAAAACGGCTGTTTCAAAACGATAGACTCACTTGTAAAAGTCGGTCCTAGTCCAGTCCTACTAACACTAGTTGAATTGTCAAGTAACTGAGTTTATTAATCTCAGTAGTCTCGCATATTTCCTGTAGTCAATTGGCCATTTTGATCAAAAATGGGTCGTGGAACTCAATTAGGAGAAGGCGAAAAGGGAAAATTGAAGCGTACCGTAGTGTTGGGAAGTCAAATCATGAAATAGCCTCATTACTGAAACGATCTCCAAAGGTTATCAATAATTACTTGAAAGATCCATCGGAAATATGGGACTCGGAAGTCATCTGGACGGCCAAAATTACTTAACCCTCGCGATGAACGAAGAGTAGTTAAAGCTGCGTCTAACACTACGAAAAGTTGTCGGCGTATTAAAATGAATTGCACATGAATGTTAGCTATGCTACAATCTGGAGAACTCTTAGTTCCTCTGTAAGCATTGCAGAGAATCAATGAGAAAAATTCCAGCAATGAAGACCCACCACAAAGCAGCAAGATTGCAATTTGCGAACGAGCATATGTCATGGAAAGATGAATGGAATTATGTAAGCTATCGATACATTGAGTTTCCAATATTTGAGTTTTTTTTAATTCAGGTCGTTTGGAGTGACGAAAAGAAATTCAATCTCGATGGGCCTGATGGTTTTTGCCACTACTGGCGAGATTTGAGACGGGAACCTCGTTTTTTTAGAAGACGAAATTATGGCGGAGGTTCCATCATGGTATGGGGTGCGTTTAGCAGCCAAGCTAAATGTAATTTAGCAATAGTTCCTTCACGAATGAACAGTGAAGGTATATAGCCATTCTGGAGAGTAATTTGAAGCCATACCTGCATCGTTTCAACCACCACCAGCTAATTTTCCAGCAGGATAATGCAACTGTCCATGCAAGTAGAGCAACAAAAGCTTACTTGGAACATTTGGGAGTCAATTTAATGACCTGGCCGGCTGTTTCTCCAGACCTCAACCCTATTGAGAATGTTTGGGGAATTCTAATCCGAGAGATCTATGCGGATGGCAAGCAGTACGAAAACATACAGACGCTTGAAGTGGCGATTAGAAATA